>NW_017676189.1:11675-33917 GCF_001879085.1 Nicotiana attenuata | reverse complement strand
ATGGCCAGTAATTACCACGTGTTGCAGATCTTATTCTCAGGAAGTGTGAGATACTTGTTTTGGATCCCATTTGGAGCTTGTGTCCCAATCCAAGTCCTCTCTTGTTGCTACTATGATGTTCTTATAGCTAGGAGAGTGCATCAGAAGCCTTGTTCTATTTGCATGTTCTGTCTAGTTCATGCTTTACCTTTCCTAAATCTTCTTTTAGGACTTTAAAATCAATTTCATCTTTCTTGTTACAGTTTCATCTTCCATTTTCCTAGATTTTCTTCTAGGGTGAGAAATGATTGTATCAGCCCTTTTCTTTTCCTGTCCCTAATTTCAGTTTAATATTTTCAGATCTAAATTCTAGAATCTTATTTCAAGTTGATGAACCTGGTTCTTTAACTCAGTATTTCTGTTGTCACTCTCATCAGCCCTAGACTCTAACCTTTTACATTTTTCTTCTAGGATAACACATTCCTTAGACAGAACATCCTTCTCACTGTTTATTATTTCAGACTCATCTATGAAGTCCATCGGCCAGCCAGTTTTTCTTTAGACAAGAACTTAATCTTTTCTTTAAGATGTAGAATACTTACCTCCTGTTCATCATCTGATTCTCCGATGGCCATTAGAGCTTGATCCACCTCAGCTTCATCTTCAGAGTCCTCATCTGATGTTTCTCCCAAGCAGCAACCATAGCCTTAGTTGAACCTTTGTTCTTTTGGTTGAATCTGTTCCTTCTTCCTGTTTCTTCTTTCAGCTCTTTCTTTCTTCTCATTCAATCTCCCATTGAGGGCAGTTTCTGATGTGATGGGATCAGTCTTCCCACACTTGTAACACCCCTCATTGGTTTGTTTCTCAGGGAGGCCCTAGGTTGCTGAATGTTGTTTCCTTTTGGAAGCACCCTTTCCTTCTCATAGATATTTCTTGAAATCTCTGGTTATCATAGCCTTTCATCATCTTCAAGATCTGATCCTTCTGAAATTCTAAGAGCCCAGACTTCTTTCTTTCTTTGGAGCATCCATCTTCATTGTTGCCTTCTCAATTCATAGGCATTTGAGATTTCCAATCAGTTCATCCAACTTAAAGTAGCAATGTTCTTGGATTCCTGAATGGCAGTGATTTTGCTTTCCCAGGAGATTGGCAGAACTCTAGTTAGAATCTTCTCCACCTTGTCTTCTTCCAGGATAATCCTTCCAAGAGACTCAAGTTCATTTGTCAGTGTAGTGAACCTGGTATACATTTCTTGGATAGTTTCTCCATCCTTCATAGAAAAATTCTCATATTGAGAGTACAACAGTGTTCCTCTTGACCTCTTCACTTGAGGTGTTCCTTCATGAGCCACTTGTAAAGTGTCCCAAATCTCCTTGGCAGTAGTACAGCCTTGAATCCTGCTGTACTCATCAGGACCAAGTCCACACACTAACCATTTCTTGGCTTTTGCATTTTTCTCCCATTTCCTTAGATCTTCAGCAGTACAATCTACTCTTGTCTTTGGAACATCCACTCCTTCAGCATTCTTCTTGGTTGTGGCTAAAGGACCATCAGTGATGATATCCCAAAGCTCATAGTCTTCGCCCATTATATGGTCCCTCATTCTGTTTTTCCACCAGGAGTAGTAGAGGCCATTGAAGAGAGGAGGCCTGGCAGTGGATTGCCCTTCCCAGTTCCCAGGTGGTGCACTCATGTTGATCATTTCCTAAGGTGTTAACCTCTTCAAGGATAACCCGCTCTGATACCAATTGATGTTTTAAACGTCAATACCACACAAGAGGGGGGGGAGGTGATTTGTGTGGTACCTAATTTTCGCGTTAGAAGAACCTGGTTCTTCTAAGTGTTCTAACTACAGCAGTTTGCGGAATAATAAATACTGAAAATAAAGTGCACAGAGATTTTTACGTGGAAAACACCTGGCTCAAAAGGTGAAAAAACCACGACCTACTACTCAGTAGGATTTTCCCTAACTCCACTAAAATCACTGAGCCAAAACTGCATTTACAAAACTCTTTGTAAACCTAAGGATTAACTCTAATCCCGTTGTGGCAACCAGCCTCTAACTGCTGCGACAACTTCAAGTTAACTCTAACTTGAATACTCAAAATACCTATTACAATTGCTTCTAGATAAAGCTGAAAGGTACAATATGAAAACCTACTACAATTGAACTAGACTTAGAATAAACACAATGATGAAACTGGTTCTTCTATCTTAGTTCATGTAGCTTCAGACGTGCACACTTGTATCTCGCATATGTTGCTTGCAAAATCAGACTTGATCTTTTTGCTCTCAAATATGCTTAACTTCTGCTTATTTGCATTCTTTGTAAAAGAGAACAATCGTTATATTTATAGAGTTAGTAATCAGAGTTTGATAAGAACTCGAATTGTGGATCCTTTGACAATTCGAGTCCAAGAACAACTCTAACTCCTAATCCATATTCTTGATCCGGATGTAATTCTCTTTTCATAAGGAGACTTCAACTCCTTATCCTATATGCAATCTTTTCGATCAGTTCAAAAGATATTCATCAAGATATTGCTGCTTGATCTCAAGGACTTATCTTCTTCACGTGCACTTCATGTGTATGGGCCATAACAACTGTGTCTCCTTAGATGAACCTGGTCCTTTACTGAGTTCGTTTGTCATTCTTCAAAACTTCAACTGATCTTGGGCCAACAGGAGCTATAGCCATTTTCTACATCATGAAATAGTGAGAGTTATGATATATTTTATTTTAATATTAAAATGCTAAAATACTAACAAGTTCTTTACTACATATAATTAAGATAATGACTTTGATGCAATTTCTATGCAGCTTGTTGCAAATTATAGTTAATATGACGCCCCTAGCCAAGACGGAAAGAGTTAACTGGGGAAGATAAAGGTGAATGACTGATATACTTTTAGGCTGTCAACCTTTTTTATAAAAGGGGTGAAAAAGAGGTGGACATGACCTTAGATAAATCTTACTCCATCGAGAAACTAAAGAAAGAAAAAATGAAGCACTTTATAGGAGGTAAAAATTTCTACTTATATATTTATATAAGACAGAGTATGTATATATATACCTTTTGAGTTCAAGAATGGTGTAGCCCAATTAAGGGATGAGCTCGTGAGATTTATCGGGCCAACGCAAAAACTCTTGGACTTGGACTGTAAGTTGGTATTCAATGATCACCAAAGCATAAGGAGAATAGGTAGAAAAGTCTATTATAGAAGTCATGAAAAATATTACTGTTTGACAAAAAAGTTTTGGGCCTTTTTGTTAAAACCGATTTATTAAGTAGATAAAGGGTGAATCCTAATTAAATGTAATAAATCCTAGATCTAAAGTTCAACAACTTGGATGGTACGGGACCGTGTTCAAGTCAACAAATGCCAAGTTAATTCTCAATGACTGTTAATAAATATGAGAATGAAAATATGCAATAAATGTGATAAATGACATTAAATGTAATAAGAAGGAATTTGTCACCCAAATGTTGGATGAGATGGTTGATTCCTTCTTCTGACTATAGCGTGTGACAACAGACAATGAAAATGAACAAAGTGTTCTTGGATCTTGTGAATAAAAGAGGAATGTTTCGTAATGGATCAAACAGAGGAGACAAGACAATCTTTTTGTATATTCTTGATAGTCAACTCTTTACAAGATGTTTTTTTATATAAGTCCAGGAGGACCTTTCTGTTCCCCCTCTCCTCTTATTTATAAGGGATATTCCTAGAAAACCCATAAAAGTACAATTAGGGGAATATTCAATGGAATATTCCTATTCGTAGTCCTAGGAATATTTTAACCGTCGTTGTTGTTTGTTCTCTACTCGACCTTGGAACTGGCCTCTCTCTCTGGGAGACTCCTCGCCACTGGACCATGCTTGGTTTCTACCTTGGCCTCCGCTTGTCTATTTGCATTCACTAAACTCGACCTAATTTTGACCCATACAGTTAGTCCCTCCGCTTATTAAGGTCTCCCTCTTGGGAGTCCTCGATGAGTGGATTTTATCTGCATCTAATCACAAGACATTCCCTAGTGGTGAATCGAGCTAAATTGGCCGATGTCGAATTGATGACGGATCGGCTCAAACATTGTGTTTGGCGTGGTTAACATAGGATGATGTCATGGCCACGCGCGTCATCATTGCGCATTTTCCTAATGCAATGCGTCATTTCCTGTACCTCTGTTGCTTCGATTTTGGTGTCAATGGAAGTTTCTTGCATCGATTTGGTGCCACAATACCTTATAAATAGAGGAAGGGAGATTCAAAAATGAAACTTTTCGCATTTCATATTATATTTGCACCTTGATTGTTCTTGTGCTTCTTCTCTAACCCTTATCTCCAATTTCCTTCTGTTTTTCAGCTCTAGCTTCCGGTTTCTTTTCCCGTTGATACTCTCCTTCTGGCTCTACTGTATACACGTTGCTGCATAAATGAAATACTCCCCTCACACTTTTGACATAGTCTCCGATGCACCCCTTTGTCGGTAGCCATGCCTTTCGGTAGTGGTGAACCCACGATTGCGGAAGACGAAAGTTTTCCCACCGTGGAGGAGATTGTTCCTCAGAACCCGTCAATCAGAAATGACTTCCCAAAAGAACATGCCCCTGCTCCTGAGCAGGTACTATTAGTTATGGGGTCGAAACAAATATCTGATCTGCGGGCTAAATTCCGTATTTTTGCTCACGTCGATATTGTTCCGACGGGGAATGACGCGATCCAAGTTCACTGGCCTAGGTATTGCGCTTTCTACGCCTACTCATTTTTGGTGGCTTACTCTCTTCCTCTTCCCAACTCGCTGAAGATTTCTGCCACTTTTATGGAGTCTGCCCGGCACAGCTTTCCCCTTACCTATATAAAGTCTTTTTTATGCTGGCGAAGTTCGCAGAGTTGGCCGGCTGTAAAGTCTCTATCCGTCATCTGCTGCATCTCTTCTCGCCTAGTTTCTACAGAGGCACACTAATTCATCTCCACCACGGTGGGACTAAAGGATTGATGACGTGGATGGACGACAAGGCGAACCACCGGTTCTGGTGCAATTACTTCTTCGTCAGGACCGAGCACGTAGTGGCGGACCCAGCCGGGTTCCCCGAGCAGTGGAACTCCAACCGTAAGGGTCTTTAACTGTCTGTCATATATTTTATTTATCCCCCATCTTTTTGTTACTGACTTGCTCATGTCTTTTTACTTTCAGCTGGTAGGCGTCCACCTTCCTTGGTTCTTGGTATCGAAGACTGGGTAACTCGCGTCTTACCTCATACTGTGGGAATACGTGACTGGGCATCCTTAAACAAGCGGTTCGGACCCAAGCCTTCGACTAGTGAGTCCGATTCTTATTTCCACAACCCTTTCATTTTTGTTATATCTTACCACCATCTTGTCATCATTTTTTTACATGATTTTCTTTTTGCGTCAGGTCGGCAAGCTTCCAAGAAGGCGAAGGCTCCGATGCCCGTATTCTGCTAGGCGGTCGCTTCGGCTGTATGAGAGGGTTAAACTCAAGCTCCTTCATTGGGCGATTCTGCCCCATAGACAGCCGTTACGTCGGTTGAGACCTTTGAGCATTGTGTCCTGCACCTAATTGATGAGTCATCTCATGGCGAGGAGGAGGCGATACCGATAAAAAGGCAGAGGGTGGAGACTGGAAGAGTCCGTGCTGCTGATACCGGGTCGGAAAGGCCCATTGTTTTGGATGCGGAGGCGGCGCCCTTACTGGGCATTGAGGCTGCTCACGTGTCGGCTATCGTTACGGAGGAAAGGCCGTTAGAGGTTGAAGGGACCTACGATGGAGGAGAACCTGCACGAATAGTCGGTATCGGCTCATCATCATCGGACGGAAGGGATAAAACCGTCCTCGTAGAAGATTATGGTTCGGGCTCCGATGTCGACCCTGAGGAGGTGTGGGCTTTTGAGGAAAGGTTCACTCGAGTGGAGATAAGGACGGAGGGTCCTGATCGACACATAGTCATCCCCGTAGATTATGACCTCTTGGCCAATTCAGAATGGGCGGTGCCGGCCTTCGCTCCTCTGTGCGCGGATCCTGAGAACAGGTCGTTGCAGACACTGAAGGATGCGGATCTGTCGTTGGGTATATATGGCATGGCCTTGCAAGTAAGTTTGCTTTTCCCATGTTAGGTTAGTTCATTTCGTATGTGTAATTTACTTCCACTAACCTGTCTTCTTTTGCGTGTCAGAACCTCATCATGGAGATTGAGTGTGATCGGCGGGAAAAGCAAAAGACGGCCCTCTTCAAGAATATGGTATCCAAGTACAGAGAGTACCGTTCTAAGTACCGAACGCTAGTCGACTTACTTATCCAGGACGGCCAGTTTCAGACGCTCCGCGATGTGCTCAAGCAGAAGGATGAGGAGCTTATCAGGGCCATCAGTAGATGCAGCGTGCTTGAGGGGGTGCTGAAGGCTAAGGAGGATGAGCTCGAGGTGAGCGAGGGAGTGATGAACGAGAATACTTACCTTCAGGAGCAGGTGGCGTCTTTAAGGTTCGAGCTCAAACAGAGTAAAACAAGGGTTGTCAACTTGAGGGGTGAATTGAGCACCGGGGTCGAAGAGTTGGGCCGAGTTGAGAAAGCCAGAATGGCCGCTATGGCGGAGCCAGCAGCCCTAGGGGGCGACCTACGTGTTTGCAGGTTCGAGTGAGCTACTGAGGCGGAAACTTCGGCGCTCAAGGAGGCAAGGTTTGAGGAGCGGATTGGGGGTTTGGCAGCGGAGCTGAATGAGCTGAATGAGCAGGTTATCGCCCTAAGAGCCGAGAAGGCACAACCGCAGGCCCAGCCGTCTACTTCTCATACTTCTGCCGCTCCCGGTGTGTCACGAGAGTTATATGAAATGTGGGTTCATGCTGAGGCCCAACTTGACATATACAGGTCTGTGAAGACGGCTGGAATGATTTCTAAGGGGAATTTGAGGATGTTCGTGTCAAGGCACATACAGCTCGTGAAGCCTGTGGTTATGATCCTGGTACGCCCGATGGGGATGATGATGAAGACGCCTTAGATGGGCTTGCCTCCGACCCTTGGTACGACGATGAGTATGCCGGTGACGTCGGTAATGGGGGGGATGATGCGGTTTGAAGTCTTTGTACTTGGTTTTTGCTTTATTGAGTTTTGCTATTTTTTTTGTTTTTGTGGGGGCGTCTTTCGAGCCCTTTGTAAAATGTATTCGGATGGAATGATTGAAATGGAACAGTTGTCTTTTGCTGTGTATTTCCAGCTCTTCTTTCTTTTTTCTTTCCCGTGAGTGTTCTTTTGTGAGAAAGTCCCTGACTTTCGGTCGGTTGAATGTAAGTTGATTCAAACAAGATCGAATGTAGATCATTTCGAATGAGGTCGAATGTAAGTTGATTCAAGGTCGAATGTAGATCGATTCGAACGAGGTCGAATATGGATCGATTCGAATGAGGTCGAATATGGATCGATTCGAACAAGGTCGAATGTAGATCGATTCGAACGAGGTCGAATGTGGATCGATTCGAACAAGGGTCGAATGTGGATCGATTCGAACGAGGTCGAATGTAGATCGATTCGAACGAGTTCGATTGTAAGTTAATTCGAGCGAGGTCGAATGTAGATTGATTCGAATGAGGTCGAATGTAGATCGATTCGAATGATGTCGAATGTGGATCAATTCGGATGAGGTCGAATGTGGATCAATTCAAACGAGGTCGAATGTAGATCAATTAGAACGAGGTCGAATGTGGATTGATTCGAATGAGGTCGAATGTAGATCGATTCGAACGAGGCCGAATGTAGATCAATTCGAACCAGGTCAAATATGGATCAATTCGAACGAGGTCGAATTTTGATCTATTCGAACGAGGTTGAATTTTAATCGATTCGAACGAGGTCGAATGTAGATCGATTCAAACGAGGTCGAATGTAAGTTAATTCGAGCGAAATCGAAGGTAGACTTAGAAAATAATTCGAGTGAAATCGAATGTATATTTCCTTTGCGTTGGAGTGATGTGTAAATTTGGTGGAGTTGTGTAAGAATGCCATATACTGCTTTATTTATTCATGGGAGAATATTACATATTTCTATTCGGTCCGTACATACATTTGAGGAGTCCCAGTCTATCTAGTCCTTTCATCGCTCGTCCTAGAGAAGTAGTCGATAGGCGGGGCGATGAAATTCATACCTAAACTTTGAGACGCCTTCTTCATCGCCTCATTAAAAACCTCTCCGAGAAAATCCAATTGGGACAAAACTCGGGTGAGGGAAAAAGAGTACGACTTAGAGGACGTCCGTCTTAAGAAGTTGAAGTATTGAGGTGGGCGACGTTCCAATTGTTTGGTAGTAGTTATCCCTCCGTTGTTTCAAGTTGGAATGACCCTTTGTTTGCTGTTGCCGTGATTTTGTATGGTCCGTCCCAATTGGTTCCCAGTTTGCCTTCCCATGGGTCTTTACTCGCTTGTATTTTGGCTTTGAGTACATAGTCCCCTACCTTGAGTGGTCTAACTTTGGCTTTTTTGTTGTAGTACTGTTTTGCTTGCTGTTTTTGAGCTATCATTCTTACGTAGGCCATGTCTCTTCGCTCATCTGTTTCGTCGAGGTCTTGCTTTCTGCTTTCATCGTTACTTGGTCTACTCTCGTTGGAATATCTCAAACTTGGTTCCCCAACTTCGACTGGTATCACTGTGTTAGTCCCATAGACTAGTGAATATGACATTTCTCCTGTGCTTTTGTTGGCTTGGTGCGCTATGCCCATAGCACTTCCGGTAGTAGTTCCGGTCACATTCCCTTGGCATCCTCAAGCTTCTTCTTCATGATGATCAGTATTGTTTTGTTAGAAGACTCCGCCTGACCGATGCCTGCGGGACGATATGGCGTGGAGAGTATTCGCTTGATGTGCCATTTCTCGAAGAATTCGGCGGACTTTTTTCTGATGAATTGGGGTCCGTTGTCACAACTGATTTCTTTGGGAATGCCGAAGCGACATATGATGTTCCTCCATATGAATGTGATAACTTCCTGTTAGCTTATTTGGACGAATGCACCTGCTTCTACCCACTTGGAAAAATAGTTTGTTAAAACCAAAAGAAATTGTACATTACTTCGTCCTCCTGGAAGACGTCCGAAGATGTCCATCCCCCATTTGATGAATGGCCAAGGCGATGTGACTGAGTAGAGGTGCTCGCCCGCCTGGTGGATCATTGGAGCGTATTCTTAGCATTGTTCGCACTTTCTAACAAAGTCGGCGGCTTCCTTTTTCATGGTGGACCAGTAATAGCCTGCCTGTATGAGGCATCTAACCAGGTCTCGATTACCGGTATAGGCTCCACAGTGGCCTTCGTGTACTTCTTTGAGGACGCGCCTAGTTTGATTTGGTCCTTGGCACTTTTCCAAGGGACCGTCAAACGTTCTTTTTGTATAGGTCATGGTTGATGATGTTGTATCTGGCCGCCTACATTCGAAGCTTCTTGGCTTATTTTTTGTCGGGTTGAAGCACTCCTTCCAGCAAATATGACATAATACGGTTGCGCCAGTCCCAAGTCAAGTTTATAGTGCGTACCTCAATTTGGTCTATCGACGAACGGAGGAGGGTGACCACGTTTTCTTTTCTGCTTATGTTCTTGGTGGCCGCTGCTAATTTGGCAAGGCCGTCTGCTTCGATGTTTTGTGCTTGGGGTATCTGGTCGAGTTGGCACTCGTCGAACCCGGGCAGTAGCTTATGAATTTCTACCTGATATTTTTGTAGCCTTTGTTCTTTGATTTGGAAAGTCCCTGTGACTTGGTTGACGACGAGTTGTGAATCACATCGGAGGATGACTCGCCGTGCTCCATACTTGGGAGCTAGTTTCCATCCAACAATTACGGTCTTATACTCGTCCTCATTGTTAGTCATGTCGGGACACCGTATGGACTGGCGGATGACTTCGCTTGTTGGGACCTCGAGCACGAGTCCCAGTCCAGATCCTGACACGTTGGAGGCACCATCGGTGTACAAGACCCATAGGTCGGATAACTTGGGGGAGGTACAGTCGGCTTCCTACTCGGCCTCGAGCAGTATTTTGGCGCTAAAGTCGGCGACGAAGTCGACGAGTACTTGCGACTTTATCATTGTTGGGGGCTGATATGTTATATCGTGCTCGCTTAATCGATGGCCTACTTGACCAATCTACCCGACAGCTTGGGTTTATGTAGGATGCTTCTTAGAGGAAAGGTCGTGACCACTGAGATAGGGTGGCATTGAAAATAGGGTCACAGCTTTTGTGAAGCTACGACTAATGCCAGGGCTAGTTTTTCGAGGTGGGGACACCTTGTTTCGGCATCGACCAGGGTTTTGCTAATGTAATAGATTGGAGATTGTTTACCTTTTTTTTCACGGACCAAGACTGCGCTTACTGCGACGTCAGATACGGCCAGGTAGATTAAGAGACGTCCGCCTGGTTCTGCCTTGGCGAGTAATGGGGGCGAGGACATGTATGACTTTAATTCTCTTAGGGCATTGATGCGTTCGGAATTCCATTGGAGACTGTTGTCCTTTTTTAGTACGTTGAAGAATTTGTGGCATCTGTTAGAGGATCGTGAGATAAACCTCAACAAGGCGGCTATACGGCCAGTTAGCTTCTGCACCTGTTTCTTGCTGGTCAAAATTTTAGGTATTCCCTCTATAGCTTGATTTGGTTGGGATTGACCTCGATGCCTCTCTGCGACACCAAAATACCGAGGAACTTTCTCGAGGTCACACCGAAAGCACACTTTTCGGGGTTTAGCTTCATGTCGTATCATCTAAGTATGTCGAAGGCTTCGCTCAGGTGGTCGATGTGGTCCTCTTTTCTTTTTGATTTGACTAACATGTCATCTATATAGACTTCCATCATTTTGCCGAGTTGCTCTTTGAACATCTTAATGACCAGCCTTTGATAAGTCGCCCCTGCATTTTTCAACCCGAACGGCATGACTCTGTAGCAGTACGTCCTTTGAAGGGTGATGAAGGTGGTCTTTTCCTGGTCCTCCTCCTCCATGAGGATTTGGTTCTAGACTGAGTAGGCGTCCAAGAATCTTAATAACTCGTGCCTCATTGTTCTATCGATGAGCTGATCGATGTGAGGAAACGGGAAGGGGTCTTTCGAGAAGGCTTTGTTTAGGTTCGTGAAGTCTACGCACATGCGCCATTTCCCATTTTTCTTTTTCACCATGACCACGTTAGTGACCCATTAGGGGTACTTTGACTCTCGAATGGAACAGTTGGCGAGCAATTTTTCTACCTCTTTGCGGACGGCCTCATTGATTGCAGCATTAAACTTTCTTCTGATTTGTCGTACCGGCGGGTAGAGTAGGTCGATATTCAGCTTGTGTGTTGCAATGTCTTTCGGGATACCTGGGATATCTGCATGGGAGAAAGCAAACAGATCGGTGTTGTCAGCTAAAAAATTATGGAATTTACCTGGTTCTGTAAGTTTGTGGCCGATGTAGGCTTTTTTGTTGTGGTCGCTTTTGTCCAGCTGGAGGGGATTGAGGTCTTCCACTGTTAACCCTGTGGCTTCCACGACGTCGGGGTCTCTGACGACGTCTGTTTGTTTGTCGAACTCGGGCCCCGACTTCGGTAATTGCTATGCTCTTGAAACCTCCTCTCTTAACTGTTGAGTATATGTGCAATCTTGGGCGATGCGATAGCATCCTTGAGCTGTGCATTGTTCATCGCGGATGCTGAATATTCCCCATAAGGTAGGGAACTTGATGACCTAATATAAACTGCACGGGATGGCCCTCATGGCGTGTATCCAAGGTCGCCCTATAATGGCGTTGTAGGCCGTGTCTTCGTTCATGACATGGAATGTTGTTTCCAGGGTGACGCCCCCGGCCAGAACGTGTAATGTTATCTTCCAGAGGTTCGTTCAACTGCATTATTAAAACATGTTAGTGTTATGCAGTGTGGTACTATCTTATCCTCGAGTCTCATTTGTGTGAGAACTATGGGGTGGATAATACACGCGCTGCTCCCGTCATCTACCATGATTCTTTTCCCATCGGTATTTGAAACTCGTAAAGTAATGACAAGAGCATCGAAATGAGGAAAGGTCAAACCATGGGTATCCGACTTATTGAAGATGATACTGTCTTCGAGGTCATCATACCGTTCATGGGTGATCGACCGCTTCAATTTGTGTGTGGTAGTGAACTTCACATGGTTGATTGTTCCTTCGTCGCCTCCGCCGATAATCATTTGGATGGTGCGGCCGGGGGAGGGTGGCTTTGGGGGGGGCTTTGATGTTGTTCTCTTCCACGAGCGAAATTGGCTCTCCTTCAGTCGCTCATCAGCTCCTTTAAATGTCCTTGGTGGAGTATTTTCACTACTTCTTGTCGTAGGGCTATGCAATCCTCGGTCTTGTGGCCCCGTTCCTGATGGAACTCGCAGAGTGCATTCGACTTTCTAGAATTTGGGTCCAACTTCATCTTTTTTGGCCATTTTACCTTGGGACTGAGCTTCTCTAGGGCGTAAACTATTTCTGAAGGAGAAACACAAAAATTATGAGCAGTTAAAAGTGGAGGCATACCCCTTTTGTTTCGATGAGTCCCTATCTCTGGCCTGGACGCCCCATCGGCTTGGCGGGGAGGTAGTGAGATGGTCGCTCTGATGTACGGTTGGTGCCTTTCCCGATTGAGGCGTGGGCCTGTATGATCTCTTTAGCTGTCATTCCGACGATCTTTCCTTGGTTCTATTTGGACTGTTGTTAACCGTTGAGTTGGACCATTGAGGTCGTCTTCGTCTGCACTCACCTCGGCACAGTAAGCGTTGTGGATTTCTTCCCAGGTGGTCGGAGGGTATTTTATGAGTCTGCTTAATAATTTCCTGGTCGCCCTCGACCCATTCCTGTTCAACCCGTTTTGAAAGTCCGCTACTGCCATCCCCTCTGACACGTTCGGCAGGCTCATTTTTACTCTGTTGAACCGGGCGAGGAAGTCCCTGAGTCCTTCGCTAGGCGATTGTTTGATGGTGAATATGTCATTCACTCTGGCTTCTGCTTTCTTGGCCCCGGCATGGGCGGTCACGAACTTGTCGTCCATGTCCTCGAACGTCATTATGAAACGTGCCGATAATTGCGGGTACCATGTTAAGGCTCCCTCTATTAAGGTTTCGACGAACTTCTTCAATAGCGCCGACGGTACCTGCTCTTTTGAGAGGTCGTTGCCTTTTACCGCCGTGACGTAATGAATGATATGGTCTTCAGGGTCCGTTGTGCCGTCATATATTTTTAAATATGGTGGCATTTTGAAGGTTTTGGGTATGGCATGTGGGGCTGCCTCCTCGCTGTATGGCTGTTCCACGAACCGGCCGACGTCCCGTTTTGGCAGAAGTGTCGGGGCGCCTGGTATTTTATCAACCCTTTCTTGGTGCTCCCTCATTTGGTCGCAGAGTGCTTTATTCTCATTCTCCATTTCTTCCATTTTCCTCAGAATAGTTACGAGGGCGTCGTTACCTGCATCAACAACGGTGTGAGTATTACCTGTTAAGGGAGGAGCGTGTTGCTCGTTGATGGTTGTTGAGGTGTCAACTCGTGCGGTGTTCCTATTCGCCCCTTGAGCGGGTTTGTCGAGTATACTGTTTAAGGTACTTGTCAGCCACGCCTCCAATAACTTTTTCACTACGGGCGGCGCTTCTTCTGTCGTGGACATGGAGGCTCCCTTCTCATGTGAAGCAGTTACACTCCCGTGAGGGAGAGTGAGTCGCTTTGCCTGGGTGCGGCGCTCGGCGTCACATTCTCTTCGTCTTCCCTGTCCACCTCGTTGATGGTGCCTAAGAGGTTAGTAGTGACATCCATCACTGCTTTCAGCCTTTCTTCTCCTTTTCCTGCCATTGTTAGCTTGTGCAAACAAGAAAAAGGAAGCTTTTGTTGTTGTTTTTTTTTAGATCTAGAAGAAACTAAACTTTTCAACTAGGAAGTCCCCACAGGCGGCGCCAAATTGTTTGACCAAAAAGTTTTGGGCCCTTTTTCTTAAACCAATTTAATAGGTAGATAAATGGTGAATCCTAATTAAATGTAATAAATCCTAGATCTAAAGTTCAACAACTTGGATGGTACGGGACCGTGTTCAAGTCAACAAATGTCAAGTTAATGCTCAATGACTGTTAATAAATATGAGAATGAAAACATGAAATAAATGTGACAAATGGCATTAAATATAATAAGAAGGAATTTGTCACCCAAATATTGGATGAGATGGATGATTCCTTCTTCTGACTATAGCGTGTGACAGCAGACAATGGAAATGAACAAAGTGTTCTTGGATCTTGTGAATAAAAGATGAATGTTTCGTAGTGAAATCAAACGGAGGAGACAAGACAAGCTTTTTGTATATTCTTGATAGTCAACTCTTTACAAATTTCTTTTATAAAAGTCCATGAGGAACTTTTTGTTCTCTCTCTCCTCTTATTTATAAAGGATATTCCTAGAAAATCCCAAAAAGTATAATTGGGGGAATATTCAATGGAATATTCCTATTCGTAGTCCTAGGAATATTCTAACAATCGTTGTTGTTTATTCTCTACTCGACCTTGGCATTGGTCTCTCTGGGCGACTCCTCGCCACTGGACCGTGCTTGATTTCGACCTCAACCTCCGCTCGTCTGTTTGCATTCACTAAAACTTGACCTAATTTTGACCCATACAATTATTAATACTTATTTGGTTAGTGCTTAGTCAAACTAATAATGAGAACTATCAGTAGATACAAACATGCTTATGTAAAACCAAGTTGCTTCCTAGAAATGCGGAGTTGACTATGCCGGCCAAATATTAAAAAATGATTTGATATAATAAATCTTATGAATTTACACTTTTAAAAGAAGATTAATTTGATATTAATTAACATAATATCTTACATAATATCAAATTTTAAACTGACAGCACTCAGGAAATAAAAATGCTCACAAACAATTTAGGTTCTCAGAAAATTTACTTCACTTCACGAATTAAAATACAAAAACCTATACAGCATGATATGAGAAACCGACACTAAAAGATATGTATTAGTAACCACAACAATAACATATCCAGTTTAATTTTTCAAGAAATAGCACGGTATAGCCAGTTTTCGGACTGGTCATTCAAAAATAGCCAACGTTTACCAAGTCAATGAAAAATAGCCACTATTTTTGCTGCAGCAGAGACCGGTCCAGCATAATATACTGGAGTTCGGTGCACCTGTGTATGAACTCCAGCATATTATGCTGGACCGGTATACTTTGCTGGCTCCAGTATAATATACTGGAGACTGGAGCAGCGATGCTCCAAACTCCAGTATATTATGCTGGACCGGTATACTTGCTGGAACTCCAGTATATTATGCTGGAGTTCTGGTGTAGTTATGCTGGAACTCCATCATATTATGCTGGAGTTCCAGCATATTTATCTTGGAACTCCAGTATAATATGCTGGAGTTCAAGTATACTCATGCTGGAACTCCATCATAATATACTGGCGTATTTTTCCGGGTTTTGAACAGTGTTTTCGCTCAGATTTATCTTTACATGAAAAGTGGCTAAATTTCGATTACTTTTGAAACTAGACTATTTTTGAACGACCAGTTGTAAATCTGGCTATTTTTGAATTTCTCCCAAAATGTGAAGATGGTGATATAGACGTAGATTATCTTATCTCAACTTTTTGTTTTATATATATATCGGTAAACCTATTAATTATATTAATAAATAAGAGTCTTTTCATAATTATTTAACAAGTGGGACTACTGCAATCGACCAAAAAGAAGCTGACGACATCTTTAAATACTTCTTTTTTGTATGATAGGGATTTTGTAATTGCACTATCTATCTATCTATATTTATATTTATATCTATATTATTATAAAAGCATAAATACGATGTCGGATTACAAAATAACCTTAGAATATTAAGCATAATAACTCATAAAAAAAGGATATAACCGGAATTCTAGATAATAGTCTTATAATCCTATTAGTTTTAGGACATAATACTACACATTATGAATCCTACATGATTACCTTTAGGAATGCTCTTAGTATAATTACTTTCGGGCATAGCCATATAATACTACACGTTGTACATACATCTCAACATCTTTTATGTTTTGTTTAATAATTTAAGTACAAAAAAATCTAAAAGGAGCATGTATAGCAAGCTTCAAACAATTGTGGGACTTACATGTCGTTTATAAAAAAAAAAAGGAACTTTCGAATAGTATTTTAAAAAATCCATTTATCAAAAAACGACTAAAATGTCAAGTTTAAAGTGGTAATATATTCATACTTCACTTCAAAGTCCTAATATTAAGTTATTTCTAACTTAATTAGTGATAGGCTACAACCTTTTGCCATTGTTCAAAATTTACGCACAAAAAATAATTGAGGCCATTAGCAAAACTGTTTCATTCTAGAATTATAATTGCAATTAATTTTAAAGTCCTAATATGGTAAAGTTAACTTTGACAATTTTATCCAACATTGGATTATCCATCGAAAGATATAGATATTAGATAGATAGATATAGATAGATAAATTACATTCGGGGTAGATACGTATTTTTAGTTATGTAATCCTATTACTTTAAGGATATACTTCTTAAAAATTTCTATTACTAATTTAATTTGAAAATGTATTATAATGTCCTATTACTAATTTAATTTGAGAATATATTATATTGTCCAAATTTATTTAGAAAAAGAAGAGCCTATATTATTATCAAAAATAATAGTACAAATAGACCAAAATAACCATAAAATATTAAATGAAAGAACTCATAGGAAAATGACATAACTGCAATAACCTATTTGTTGGACTAGAATATCTTCTACGCTAATATTTAATATTTAAGATTTTAAAATTAATAAAATTCTATTTATTAAATTCTTATTATAAATATGTAGGAACGTTTAATAAAATTAATTTCGTAAAAATTAATCCTCTGTATTGGCAATACATTACCACTCCATAATTTCCAATACCCACAAAAAGGTAATATTAAATGGACTGCATAAAAATTTAAAATTGAGAAGAAATAAAAATACCCCCACGATAATATATTTTTATATTATATTTGAACTACTTTCCTACTCAAATGATAATTTTTAAATCAATTTTTCTTGTAATATTGAAAAATATCCAATTATTAAACAACAACTAAGAAAATATTTAAGAATATAAATATGTGAGAAAAAGGGGAAAAATGGTTGGTAAGAGTCAATACCACTAATGATTCTACAAACATAAAGATCTAAACGCGAAATGTCAGATCAATCTTTTAGTCTTTGAAAAAAAAAATTATGGTGGATGATATTCGAAACAAGAGGTGAACTAATATTAAGATTTGAATCAACATAGAATAAAATATTTTTATATTAAAACTAAATAATTAGATCTTTTAATTAATTATTTAGCAAGAGAATCCAATTCAATTATTTTTTAAATTCATGAGTAAAATTCTTCTTCGAGTTTAAAATTTTTTTAGGGTACATAAATTTAAAAGGTTAGTATATTATTAAGAATCAAAATGTTATACAAGTGTCTGAGGAAACACAATCAAAGCTAAATCTTAAACAAGAACAAGTTTTCAAGACTATATTACAAAGATTCGACTCTGGTATAACAGGATTATTCTTTGTAGATGCCTCCGGTGGAATCGAAATAATATTTTTATGTCACGCATTACTTGCAAATATCATATCAAGAGACATGACACTATTAACAATAATAGCAAGTGATGTACCAATAACGATTTTATTATGAGGCCACCCACTTTAGATTTGATATACATCTTCAAACAATTTAAATAACCATCACAAATTTATAAGAAAAGCAAAGTTGATAATATGGGATGAAGAACTTATTGCTAAGTGTCAAACGATCGAAATAATTGCCCGGAGTTCTAGAGATATATTGGATATTAATGAACCGTTTGGTGGAAAATTAATGGTTTGGGAGGTGATTTCTGTCAAGTACTACAGGCAGTTCCAAAATCGACAAAAACATAACTAACTTGCCAAAGTTATACTTTTGGCCTTAAATGAAAAAGATTCAACTCACAAGAAATATAAAGTAAGAACATATCAAGATTTAGTGTCTTCTTGCTTCGTGTCGAAAATGAAGAAAAGCATCCAATAAAATATGATTTGGTTCTTCCTGAACACTTGGTTATCAACTCCAATGGTAATAATAGTGGATTTAATAAGAGAAATATTTCTATCATTAGATTAAAACGCAAATTGTGCAAATCGCATGATAGAATTAAAAAGATATCTTAACTAGCAGAAATGAATATGTTGATCAACTAAAGTAAAGGTGGATTGCAAAATTTTATAGTAAAAACAAAATATTTTTCAATTTTTGACTCAGCAGAAATGATACCAATAATTACTACCAAGAAGAATATACTTAAATACTTTAATACCAAATGGCCTTCTACCATACATTTTTGTTGTCAAGGTTAATATTTTTTTTACGTATGTTAGTGTCACCGCATATATTATAGACTAAGTTAAAATTGATCTTCTATTATATATAGGTTGATTTTGAAGAAAAATATGTCCGTCATGCTACCGAAAACTTAGATACACCGAATAACTTATGTAATAGCACACAGATAGTATATAGAAGTTTTCACAATAACGTCATACATGCAAAAATTATGATACTGGTCATTGTGCTTCTAAGTATAATTTTATCCCTAATTCAACTTTCGTCTTCCGAAACTAAGGAATATCCTTTTAAATTTATATGAAAATAATTTTTAGTATGTTTATGTTTTGCAAATATAATAAATATACAAGGACAAACATCCTAAATATTAGACTATATTTACCGCAATATATTTTCTTGCACGAACAACAGTATGTTACACTTTCAAGAGGGATATCAAGAATTCAGATTTAGGCAAATCAACCAAAGCATTAGGAGGTAACATACAAAAAAAAAAAATTATTCACAAAAATTATCTAACACGACAAAATTGACCATTTTTGTAAGTTTTGATGCTGTCCTTTTATTTTAATTCATGTATTATGCTAATGTAATAATATTTTTCGGCATTTAGATGATTGTTGTATTATTATATATAAATTTACTCTCATTAATTATTCTTTCATATAAATAAATGTTTAAACCATCACGTGTCATTATTAACGTGCAACGCACGTTCATAGATACTAGTTATAAAATAAACGTAAACGAAGAAAAATAAAAAAGATCAAGTCAACTCCCAAACAGCCCTGGAAAACAGATGGCGTGGCGCGTGTTCTCGCAAGCACCCTGGACTACGGATGCATCAATAAACATATTATTGGGGAAAATTAATTTAATTTTTGAATTAAATTAAACAAATAATAATAGACCCTTAGTGGTCCGGTCCTTTTCCGAACCCCGCGCATAGTGAGAGCTTAGTGCACCGGGTTACTCTTTAAATAAATATAGGAAATGTAAATTTTTGTATGTCAAATTTTTTCAATATAATTACATTTATATGATATGCATTATCACTTTAATTTGTCAATCTTACTATTAAATTATTTGTTATAGTATAAGAACCCAATACATATTTTTTAAATTGTCTTATACCTGCACTAGAGGACATCATTATACATAGGAATAGTTTATTCTAAAGAGACAAAAGAATAAAACACTAAGAAATTAATTTCATTGCTTATATCATGATAAAACACTCCGTATATGTACCGTACTTATCTTCTTGTTGTTTTGTTTTGTTTCTTAATCAAATTCTGGATAGAGGCAGATATAATGATCACCCAATATTATTTTAGCACTCTATCATTTAAGACAAAAATTAAAGAGTGTGATTATTACAACAAGGTACTGATCTTATCGATCCAGTTCCTGAAATGTCTTTGTAAAAATGTAATAAAGCTACTTATTGAGAATATATGAATATAATACAGGAATGTTATTTAAAACATCACAGCTATAATATGAATTATTTTGGGTGGTTGTGATAACTCTGAATAATCAAGATATAGTTCTAGCCTCAAGGAACATACTAAATATAAACCAAAACTAAACCTTTTAATTAATTAGTTGAGCAGGTTATATGCATAGCTCATCATCTCCAATTTACAAATTACTTCATCTATATCCTGTGGCTTGCAATCTCGATTTAGGAGTCACATCTTCTAAATTAACCAGTTTATATATATGCATTGCTCAAAGTCTCGACATTGCTAATCACTTCATCTCTATCCTGTAGCTTGCATTCTCGATTTAGGAGTCACATCTTTTATTTAAATTTGAATTAAAAAAAAAGGTCCAAACTTTTATTCCATGTCGTCTTTAAAAAAAAATACTTATTTACACCGAGTATTTACATCAAACGAATAAATGCATGATATGTATCTTGTATACGAATATTTATCGTTTAACCAGGCATATATGAATTATTTTCTTAAACTTAAATTGCTTACTTTAATGTAAACATCATGTGCGAATAAAGTTTTGCGTCTTTCTTCTGTCTTCAAAACGTATGCAAGGCAACTTGCAGTTCTACGAGTGGAACATAGTAATATACCTCTGACCATTGGCTTCACCTTTGTATATTGTAATAGAAAAATCCAAGTTGTTTCGTCATGTGGAATGAAACTATCAGCTTATCTATACTGTATTTTTATTGCAATTTCTTTTATTTTTCTGGACAAGTCCTCCATAATCATGAATCAATTAGACATTTCCGTCGGCACATACAGACTATCAGAAAGTGGCTGGGATTAATTGGATGGAAATGATGAAGTAGAAGTGGAAATTGTTCACGATTTCACATTGATTCAATAAATTAAGCAGGTCCATTATAGCTTCTTGACGCAGTCCTTGGCTAATCTTATAGTAATTCATATCCAATCATAGAAAAGGGAAATAAAAATTGAGGAACAGAACGTCTTTCTTCAATTATCACTTGATAAGTCAATCCCTTAATCCATAATTTGGTAAATAGATAAGACAGATAGGAACATCCTTATCTTATAATGCTGGACAATAAGTATTTGTATCACTTGTTGATTCATGGGATCTAAATTTATCCAACAATTTAAGTAAACAACCGAAAAGATAGAGTCAGACACATACAGCATATCGTGCCCTAAATTTATCCAATAATTTACATACATTATTGAAGAGATAACTACACTAGAGCTAGCTGTGTATAAAAAATAAATCTTGAATGATATCATGCAAGATATTATTATTATACAGAAAATGTCGGATATTACAAGGATTGATGTGACGACCCGGCCCGTCGTCACGTGAGTTACCGCCCCGTTTTCCCCTTATTATGTTGCTTCATGTTTCAATATCGGTATTAGAGTTGATCGGGTGTAATTGAATTGGTTTTGGTTGAAAATAAGGCACATAGCCTCTAGAAGGAAGCTTGTTTTAGAAAAGTCAACCGGAAGTTGACTATGTGGTTAGAGGGCTAGGATGTGAATTCCTGTGGTTCGATTAGCTTCGGGGGATGATTTGGGACTTAGGAGTGAAGTCGGAACTGAATTTGGAGGTCCGGTGTAGAAATAGGCTTGATTTGACGAAGTTGGAATTTTGGCGAATTCCGGTTGATAGGTGAGATTTTGATCCGAGGGTCGGAATGGAATTCCGAGAGTTGCAGTAGCTCCGTAGGGTGATTTTGGATATGTCTGCAAATTTTCAGGTCATTCGGACGTCGTTTGGTCGGGTTTTTGATCGAATGCGTATTGCGGAAGTTTTTAAGAAACTTAGGCTTGAATCCGATGTAAATTAATGGTTTTAGTGTTGTTTGACGTGTTTTGAGGATTGGAGCAAGTTTGAATAAGGTTTTAGGATGTGTTGGTGTTTTTGGTTGGGGTCCCGGGGGCCTCGGGGTGAATTCGGATGATTAATCGGAAGTTGGAATGTTTGGTGTTGCAGCAGATTTTTGAGGCTTCTGGTATTTCCGCATCTGCGGAAAAGGGAGCCGCTTAAGCGGTTCCGCAGATGCGGTAGGGAGATCGCAAAAGCGGCCCTTGAGGGCCTGGGCAGTTACCGCAAAAGCGGAAGTTTCTCCGCAAGAGCGGACACCACAGATGCGGTAAGCGACCGCAGAAGCGGTCCTGGGATTATTGTAGAGACCGCATAAGCGGTCATTGGGATCGCATAGGCGGCAACCGCATAAGCGGTTTAAGACCGCAGAAGCGGTCGTTGTGGGTTTAAGTAGAACCGCATAAGCGGTCAATTTGCCGCATAAGCGGGACCGCAGGTGCGGTCAGGAGACCGCAGAAGCGAAAAAATGCTGAGGGTTTAATGAACAGTGGGTTCAAA
>NW_017676189.1:8401-9958 GCF_001879085.1 Nicotiana attenuata | reverse complement strand
GGGGTCGTGACAAGTTGGTATCAGAGCCTAGGTTACTAGGCCTCATGAGTCTTGAGCCGGTTTAGTAGAGTCTCGCGGAGCGGTACGGGGACGCTTGTATTTCTCCACGAGAGGCTGCAGAACCTTTAGGAAACGCTTCGTATTCTTGAACTCTTATCGTGCGGCCTTATCATCCCGAAAACTAAACTCTTGTGATTTACTCTCTCGCAGATGGCGAGAACTCGTGCTACCGGACATGTTGGTCGACCACCATTGCCACCTGCTAGAGGTCGTGGACGCGGCCGTGGTCGTGGTCGAGGTAGAGCAGCGGGGGCAGTACCAGTTGACCCGCCAGTTGCCCCTATTCAGGATCAGCCTCCAGCTTTTGATGATCCAGCAGCACCCGCTCAGGCACCGGCAGTGCCTACCGTGATTCCTGGTCTTCAGGAGACATTAGCCCAGATCTTATCTGTCTGCACTGGTCTGGCTCAAGTAGTTTCAGCTTCTACTGCCGCAGCTACTTCTCAGACCGGGGGTGGACATCAGACCCCCGCAGCTCGCACACCAGAGCAGGTTGTGCAGGGACTACAGACACCCGAGGCAGCCCCAGCTCAGCCAGTTGCACCGGCTGCTCCAGTTGCGCCAGTCGCACCAGCCCCAGGGTATGTTGTTCCAGTGATGCCAGACGACAAGCAGCGTCGGTTAGAGAGGTTTGGTAGACTTCAGCCTCCGACATTCAGCGGCACAGAGGGCGAGGATGCCTAGGGATTTCTGGACAAGTGCCAGAGGATGCTTCGCACAGCAGGGATCTTGGAGTCTAGTGGGGTGTCTTTTACCACCTTCCAGTTCTCAGGACCGGCATTTACATGGTGGGAGGAGTTTGAGAGGCGTAGGCCTGCAGGAGCAGCACCCTTACTTGGCAGCAGTTCTCCACTCTCTTTTTGGAGAAGTATGTGCCGCAATCTCGCAGAGAGGAGCTGTGCCGACAGTTTGAGTGGTTGATCCAGGGTGATATGACAGTGACCCAGTATGAGTTGAGGTTTACTCAGTTGGCCAGACATGCTACGTGGATGATCCCGACAGATCGGGAGAGGATCAGGAGGTTCATAGATGGCCTCAACTATTCGATTCGTATTTTGATGACTAGGGAGAGGATGATAGCAGCTTCATTTGAGGAGGTAGTAGATATGGCTCGCCAGATTGAGACAGATCATCGCCGAGAGCGAGAGGAGAGGGAGGCCAAGAGGCCTCGTGGTTCAGGTAGCTACAGTGGTGCCCATTAAATCTGGGTCATCCATTAAATCTATCCAACGACCATGATGCTTCTCCATTATTAGATAAATTGTCGGATTTCGTCACTAACCCTAGAGACAGACTTGTCTTCCTCGTATCTCTCTCTGCAACTCCACCGGCGGAGCCGCCGCCGGCGAACGCCAGTTACTCCGAATGGCCCCAAATTAACACCCCGTGATCCTCTCTTCTCCCTCATCTCAAATCTACAAACAGTTCCCTTTAAAACCCAGCCCAGCTCTTAGAACCTTCGTCGAAACATTTTCCGGCCATGACACTACCAGTCCC
>NW_017676189.1:5132-5943 GCF_001879085.1 Nicotiana attenuata | reverse complement strand
CACTTGCTTGCCTTAAGGACAGAGTTCAGCACGATGATGCCAGGGATGTGACTGTTGATAGTGATGGTGTTTTGAGGATGCAGGGCCGGATTTGTGTGCCCAATGTGGACGGGCTTCGGGAGTTGATATTGGAGGAGGCCCATAGCTCGCGGTATTCTATCCATCCAGGTGCCGCGAAGATTTATCAGGATTTGAGACAGCATTACTGGTGGAGAAGAATGAAGAAGGATATTGTGAGTCATGTAGCTCGGCGCCTCAACTGTCAGCAGGTCAAGTATGAGCATCAGAGGCCCGGTGGTGTGTTTCAGCGTATAGATATTCCCGAGTGGAAATGGGAGAGGATTACCATGGACTTTGTGAGTGGTCTCCCTCGGATTGCGAGGAAGTTTGACTCAGTTTGGGTGATTGTGGATAGGCTGACCAAGTCCGCGCACTTCATTCCTGTATGTACTACCTATTCCTCGGAGCGGTTAGCAGAGATTTTCATCCGTGAGATCGTGAGATTGCATGGGGTCCCAGTTTCTATTATATCAGATAGAGGTACTCAGTTTAATTCTCAGTTCTGGAGGACCTTTCAGCGAGAGTTGGGTTCACAGGTAGAGTTGAGCACTGCATTCCATCCTCAGATGGACGGGCAGTCCGAGCGTACCATTCAGATATTGGAAGACATGTTGCGTGCCTGTGTGATTGACTTTGGAGGTTCTTGGGCTGATTATTTGCCTCTCGCAGAGTTTGCTTATAACAACAGCTACCAATCCAGCATTCAGATGGCGCCATATGAGGCCTTATATGGGAGACGGTGTAGATCTCC
>NW_017676189.1:0-1047 GCF_001879085.1 Nicotiana attenuata | reverse complement strand
ACAATCCTGATTTGAGTGCTTAGATATGTGTCACAACTAACTCACGAAATTTTCCTAGTGAAAACTGGGGCAGAAAAATTTTGTTCGTTTGTTTTGGTATCTTACGCAGGTCGATCTCAAGGCACAGGGTGCGAGATGACCAATGGAATGAGTCTCAATCCAGAATCAAGAAAAGAAGAAAAGAACAAAAAAGAAATAAACTCAAATGTGAAGCAAGTAAGGGTGCGGATCGCTCAAAACCTGATTGAAGTCACAAGCTCCGCTTTTGACCTAATTCTGCATGACGAAGTAAACACCTACAACTTGCGAGCATCAAGATTCAGATCGAAGTCTACAGCAAAATCAGCTAAGACTCAAGATCAAGTTTCAAGAGAATTATAGATAGGAATCTTGTAACTCATAGTTGATAGGCATAGCTAGCTTAGCTTTGATTTTCCTTTTGGTGTAATAAGGAGGTCAGCAAGCAGTAGCAGCAGCAGCAACAGTGAAATCACAGCTCCTGGTAGTCCCAGCTACCAAACCTTCCAGAGCTACACTGACCTGATTCCTTTATAGCCAAGGATATGTAGGCAACCTTTAAAGCAGGGTTCGGAAAATAATTTTTAAAAATGGTGAGCCAGCCCGTGACCCATATAGGGATGAGTTGGGCTGACCACTTTAAGACCCATCGAAACAGTGGGTCGGTCTGGCCCAGCCCAGCCCAACTTATCAAATGCCAAAGCTCGTGTGAGCTAGGCCAGTCCGTATTGACATCTCTAACTATAAGATTCATTTTGATACTAATATTATCTAAATGCATAGTGAGTTTAAGATTGTGAAAGGCTTTAATTAAATTTTGTTAATTTAAATGCAATAAAAATAAATTCATTATGCATCAAAATAGGGTAAAGAACAATGTGTTATTCGAAAGATCATGATGAGAAAAAAACGAGAAAAATGGTTAAGAAAAGAGGAAAGAACTTTTAGGCTGCATTTCTCTACCTATGCTCTAAAATTGATTAAAGACTCAACTTCCACCTTCGATAAACCAGTCAATCAAAGGCTTCT
>NW_017676188.1:17285-50138 GCF_001879085.1 Nicotiana attenuata | reverse complement strand
TCACTCGAGAGAACGTGTGTGCTTTAACCTGGGTAGCGCAAAAGTTGAAACACTACTTGTCAGCATATACTACCTATCTCATCTCTCGGTTGGACCCATTGAAGTATATTTTTCAAAAGCCCATGCCCACAGGGAGGCTGGCGAAATGGCAAATCCTGCTTACGGAGTTTGATATTGTCTACGTGACGCGGACCGCCATGAAAGCACAAGCATTGGCCGATCATCTGGCTGAGAATCCCGTTGATGACGAATATGAGCCTTTGAAAACATACTTCCCGGACGAGGAGGTAATGCATATTGAAGAATTAGAACAGGTCGAGAAGCCTGGATGGAAACTGTTCTTTGATGGAGCTGCCAATGCCAAGGGTGTCGGAATAGGAGCTGTACTGATTTCTGAGACAGGGCAACACTACCCTATCACTGCTCAACTCCGTTTCTATTGCACCAACAACATGGCTGAGTACGAAGCCTGTATCCTGGGACTGAGACTGGCTATAGACATGGGTGTTCAAGAAATCTTGGTCATGGGTTACTCGGATCTTCTTGTACACCAGATTCAGAGAGAGTGGGAAACACGGGACTTGAAGCTCATACCATACCGGCAGTGCTTGTATGAACTTTGTCAACGGTTTCAGTCAATAGATTTCAAACACATTCCAAGGATGCACAATGAGGTTGCTGACGCTTTGGCCACCCTGGCATCAATGTTGCATCATCCGGACAAGGCTTACGTGGATCCATTACATATTCAGGTTCAAGATCAGCATGCCTATGTAACGTGGTGGAGGAAGAATTTGATGGTGAGCCATGGTTCCACGACATAAAAGAGTATCTCCGGATGGGAGTATACCCGACACAGGCTACAGGGGATCAAAAGAGAGCAATTCGACGCTTGGCAAGCGGGTTTTTCTTCAGTGGAGGAGTGTTGTACAAGAGAACTCCAGATCTGGGGTTATTGAGATGCATAGATGCCAGACAGGCTATAGTTATCATGGCTGAGGTACATGCGGGAGTTTGCGGACCTCATATGAGTGGATACATATTGGCAAAGAAGATCCTCCGAGCAGGGTATTATTGGCTTACCATGGAACGAGATTGCATCAGTTTCGTGCGCAAATGTCATCAATGTCAGATACATCGAGATTTGATTTATTCTCCGCCCTCGGAATTGCATACAATGTCGGCACCATGGCCTTTCGTTGCCTGGGGAATGGATGTTATTGGACCGATTGAGCCAGCAACATCAAATGGACATAGATTCATTTTGGTAGCTATTGATTATTTCACTAAATGGGTGGAGGCATAAACCTTCAAATCTGTGACTAAGAAGGCAGTTGTCGATTTCGTGCATTCAAATATCATATGCCGGTTTGGGGTCCCAAAGGTAATCATCACAGATAATGGTGCAAATCTCAATAGTCATTTGATGGCCGAGACATGTCAGCAGTTTAAGATCATGCACTGCAATTCCACTCCATATCGTCCTAAGGCAAATGGAGCAGTTGAAGCAGCTAACAAGAATATCAAGAAAATACTTCGGAAAATGGTCGAAGGGTCAAGGCAATGGCATGAAAAACTACCTTTTGCATTGTTGGGTTATCGCACTACTGTCCGCACTTCAGTAGGAGCGACTCCTTATTCCTTGGTGTATGGAACCGAAGCAGTAATACCCGCAGAGGTTTAGATCCCGTCCCTCCGGATCATTGCTGAGGCAGAAATTGATGATGATGAATGGGTTAAAACCCGCTTGGAACAATTAAGTCTGATTGACGAAAAACGACTGGCAGCGGTATGTCATGGTCAGTTATACCAATAGAGAATGGCAAGAGCATATAACAAGAAGGTGCGTCCACGTAAGTTTGAAGTAGGGCAGTTGGTGCTGAGACGTATCCTACCTCATTGGGCTGAGGCAAAAGGAAAGTTCGCCCCAAACTGGCAGGGGCCATTTGTTGTAACCAGAGTGTTGTCCAATGGCGCTTTATATTTGACAGATGTGGAAGGAAAATGTGTAGAAATGGCTATCAATTCTGATAATATGGCTATAGAAACTAAGACTGACCCGAACAGGCCAGCTGACCACGCTAATAACTCTAAATATGAGGTGCACTGATAGAAGTTGGTGGTGCACTGTAGGCTGGCTGTTCAGAAGGAGGGATATAAGAACCTTGACTCCCTGAAACACTATGGGATGCTTGAAGCACTGAATGGAACGGCCTGGGAGGATGGCCTCTACCAAAAGTACCCCTGCCTCCAGATGAGGTGCCGCCGAACCTACCGGAATGACGAGGTCTCTTGTTAGACCCCTGACCTCCCTGTGCAAGAACCATCTCGACTCGCCTGGCGACATTGGTAGCCACCTCAAAAGAAATCTCACTCCCAGTCTCCTTAGCCATCTGCAATCTGATAGGTTGAGCAAGTCTGTCATTAAACCTCCTCACGCTCTCTCTCTCGATGGGAAGAAGAAGAAGAGCATGACGGGCCAAATCCACAAAACAGGTCTCATACTGAGTAACAGTCATACTGCCCTGCTGGAGATGCTCGAACTGACGGCGACGCTCCTCTCTCAAGGTGATAGGAAGAAACTTCTCTAGGAGGAGCTGAGAGAACTGGTCCCAAGTAAGAGGAGGCGACTGTGGTGGTCTGGCCAACAAATAATCCCTCCACCATTTCTTGGCGGAACGAGTCATCTGGAACGCAGGAAAGTCGACCCCATTTGTCTCCAATATACCCATGTTCCGAAGAACCTCATGACAGCTGTTAAGATACTCCTAGGGATACTCTGAAGTAGCACCACCGAAATGGACTGGGAAGAGCTTGGTAAACCTGGCCAATCTCCACAAGTCCTCAGAAGACATAGCTGACCCATCACCGGTCTGTGCCGCAGCAACTGGCTGAACTACTCCAACTGGATGAGCTGCTGGAGTTTGATACTAGGAAGCCATCTGCTCTGGAGTGTGAGTAGCAGGAGTTTGGCTCCTCCTCCAGCCTGAGAGACGGCTGGTGCCATGGGAAATACGCCAGTCTAGGCCACACTCTCTATAAGACCCACCAAGCGGACCAAGGCATCCTGAAGCACTGGGTGGCAATGAACCTCTCTGGGACCTGAGCTGGTCCTGTTGGAATGGTCTGGGCTGGAGCGTCCACATCAAACTCTACCTGAGGCTCCGCTGCTGGTGCTGCTGCTCGAGCTCTTGGCTGGGCCCTACCCCTACCTCGGCCTCTGGCACGGCCTCGGCCTCGACCTCTTCCCCTCGTAGGAGCTGCCACTAGGGGCTTTGGCTGCTGCTCAGCTGAAGACGTGGTACGTGTTCTCACCATCTACAAAGGACAAGAGTAGAAGATTTTGATTAGCACCGAGAGAACAAAATCTCACAACAGAGAAGAATAAAAGTGAAATTGTTCCTAAACTCGGTAGCCTCTGGAAGATAAGTACAAACGTCTCCATACCGATCCTCCAAACTCTACTAAGACTGTTTGTGAATCGTGAGACCTAGGCAACCTAGTGCTCTGATACCAACTTATCACGACCCGGAATCCCCACCATCGGGACCGTTATGGCGCGTAACATTACACTTGCTAGGCAAGCCAACGTTAGAGATTTATTAGCCAATCCTTTTACGTTTCAGTGATTATCAATAAGCAAGATACAACAAGTCGAAATGAATGCGGAAGTAAATAAATAACAACTTTGATTATATACTATTACTACCCAGAATCCTGAGTCACAATTCACGAGCATTCTAAGATTTTACTACAAGTATTTGTCCGAAAGAAATTACAACTATTTGTTAAAAAAAGAAAACAGTAAAGTATGGAGTATGGAAGGGGACGCCAGGGCCTGCGGACACCGATAGGTCTACCTTGGGTCTCCTAGCCGATAAATCCTACAGCAAATCTCTCGATCAGCTTGAATCAACTCCAAAATCTACACTGGAAGTACAGAGTGCAGTATCAGTACAACCGTCCCCATGTACTGGTAAGTGCCGAGCCTAACCTCGACGAAGGAGTGACGAGGCTACGGTGGGGCAGTCACAATATAAGCTCCATACAGTATATAATAAAAACAGAAAGGAAGACAGGATAAAATAAGAAGTAACTTGCAAGAAGTGAATACAGTTCTCAAAACATTTCATCATTGTTTAGCTACTACCAATCCTTAAATGCAATTTAAGACTACTATACAACAAACACAGTCAAGGAAAAGTATAAACATATAGGTGTTTGCAGTGTGCAACCCAATCCCACCGTACATATCATATTCCTCCCTTATTTAGTAACATAAACAACAGAATATAAATAAAAGTGTTGCGGCGTGCAATCCGATCCCACCATATCACCAAAATCACATTCATAGTTCATCCTTATTACACCACAATTCACCCTTATTACACCTGTTGCAGCACGCAACCCGATCCCAGCATATCAGTATCAGTTATTCAGTACGTACAACAATTTCACAATTCAAATCACATAACCCTTCACAAGGCTTAACTTCAAACCAAAACAATTAGGAAGCTTGTACACTATGAAACTTTACACAAGTAATACTGCTCAGCGAGACCAATCCAAGATATACCATGAAAGTACAGATAACCAGCTTAAGCAAATAATAGGAGACAACGAAGCTACGAAATAACTAATACCTTCAACAAAGAGAAGCAATGTCAGTAGCAATTAAGCATGGAAATACAAGTAAAGCATGTAACAGTTACGACAGGGAAAGAGACACTATGAGAAGAACGGAAAGAAACAGGCAAAAACAGATGAATTGTCGGCGCATAAGTACTCGTCACCTCACATATACGCCGCTCACATGAATTTCATATAGCAAATAAGTTAAGGGTTCATAACCCTTCGAGTCTAGGTTAGACATTACACTTACCTCGCTCCACATGCCACTCAATGCTTAATTACCTCTTTTCCTCTAGTATCCACCTCCAAACCACTCGTATCTAGCCACAATTAACTTAAAAACATCAAATATTGCTAAAGGAATCAATTACAATGCATAAATTTTGATTTTCCAAACTTTCACCCAAAAAGTCAAAATTGACCTTGGGCCCGCTTGGTCAAACTCGAGGTTCGGACAAAAATCCGTTCACCCATTCACCCCCCTCCTCCCGATTATGTAATTAGTTTTGAAATCCGACCCCAATTTGAGGTCTAAATCCCAATTTCCCAAAAAATCCTACTTCTACCCAAACCCCCAATTTCTACCATGGAAATCCTAGATTTTAGATTGGAAATTCATGAAATGTGATGGGAAATTGAAAGAAAGTGGGTTAGGACCACTTACCAAAGTTTTGGGGAAGAGATGGTCTTGGAAGAATCGCCTCTAGGATTCTAGGATTTGAAATTTAGAAATGAATGAAAAATCCCGTCTAAGTCTCTTTTCATCAGCGTCAGATGTCACATTTGCGACCTAGGCTTTGCTCCGCAAATGCGAAGGAGGCATCATAAATGTGAACCCCTTCTCATTCTGCATAGTTCGCAAATGCGAGGAAATGTTCGAAAATGCGAACACAGGATGACGGTAAATGCGACACAATGGCCCAGCTCCTCGTTGTATTTGCGATGAGAAGCTCGCAAATGCGAATCTCTCAGAGATTGCAATTGTGATGCCTGATCTCGCAAATGCGAGATCAGAGGCCTGCAACAAGACCAGTTACACCAGCAAATTTTTTTCCAAGTTCAAATCACTCTATACCCTATCCGAAACTCACCCGAGCCCTCGGGGCTCCAAACCAAACATGCACACAAGTCTAAAAACATCATACTAACTTGCTCGTGCGATCAAATCTCCAAAATGACACCTAGAACTACGAACCCTAAATCACATGATTTTTCAAGAAAACCTTGAAATTCCTATTTTCACAACCGGGCGTCCGAATCACGTCAAATCAACTCCGTTTTTTATCAAATTTCACAGATAAGTCATAATTATGGTATTGGACCTATACCGCATTCGGGAACAAAAATACGGACCCATTATCCAAAAAGTCAAACTTTGGTTAAACACTTCAATTTCATTAATCTTTCAACTTTCAAATTTCGACATAGTCCGATATCTCGGGCTAGGGACTTTCGATTCCTATTCCTGGCATACGCCCAAGTTCCAAATCACGGTACAGACCCACCGGAGCCGTCAAAATACGAATTCGGATCCGTTTACCAATAATGTTGACTAAAGTCGACTCAAATGAAGTTTTTAGGCAAAATTTCTTATTTTTATCAGCTTTTAACATAAACGTTTTCTATAATGACGCCCGAACTGCGCACGCAAATTGAGAAAGGATAGAACATAACTTTTAAAGGTTTCGGATCATAGAATTAGCTTTAAATTATAAGATGACCTATCGGGTCATCACAGTATTATAGTTATATGTAATTATATTAAAATTATATTATGTTGTAGTATATATATTGTTGATACCCAATTTTTCCCTCATATATTGTAAAAATGCATATATACTTTCAAAATAGTGCATGAGCATCAACCAGCATTTTTTCATAATTTTTCTATAATTTTAAAAGGATTTTAATTAATTTATTCTAGCATGTTATTATATAAACAATTACTACTTGCATTATATATGGTTTTATGATAATTTTATTGCTTAATTTTATCAGTTACATTTATACTAAGCTTTAATTATTTCATGAATAGCCATATGTACGTGTTAGGATTATAATTGCAATAACTTTGCAATAATGGCCCCATGTGTGTATAATTACCTTATTTCACAAGAAAATAACCTTTTATATTTTTATAATACTAAGTAATTATTTTAAATCATTTTCATGCACCAATGATATTTTTATCATTTATAAATTATTTTATAAAATTATTTTACTAAGTTAATTGGTTATTTAAATATATCCCATTTTTAATCAATTTCGGACCTTAGCCTACCCGAGCCCAATTAAACCTTAGCCCAATACCCTAATCTAACCCAAACCCTGACCCAATTTTAAAACCCACCCAGCCCCTCAGATCAAATCTTGGCAGTTGATCTCAGAAGATCAACGGTCCAGGATCATTTTCCTTTTTTAACTACCCATAACCCCCCAAACCCTACTCATTCCCTAAATTACGCCGCCTCTGAATCCTCTCCTCCTCTCTTATCTCTCAGACTCTCTCAAACCCTAGAGCGTCGTCGCTCAAAATTTCCTCCAAATCCCTTCGATTCCCAACCAGATATGGAATCATCTGGTGATTTACTGCCTTATCCGGCCTCCTACCTCAACTGGTTGTTCGATTTCTTCGTGGTTTGAAGGAATCTCAAAGAGATTCAACTCAAAGTCAACCTAGACTCTTCATTTTTTTCGATGAACCTGCTTCGTGTTCATCGCTATGTTTGTGAGTATTGTATCTTTATGTTTATGGCTTGAAACTCCGGTTCTTAACTGGATTTTTCCTCACNTCTTTCTACTTGAGTTTGTTCAGATCCTTGTAGATCTGAAACGATTTTAAGTTTATCTGGTATTTTCTTTGAAAAACCTTCTATTTTTTCCTTGTTATTAATCGATTTCAATGTTTTCTAAAACTAGGGTTTCCTCTTAAGTTCTCTGCAAAAAGGTTCTAAAGTTCTAAGTGTTTGAATCTGATTATCTTTACTAGTTCTACTAATTTTACATGCCTATGTTATAATCCCTTGTTTGTTAATTTATTTCGCTGTTTGCTTCAATATTTGCCCGTTATTTTCATCTCTGTCAATTAGAACAGATTGATTGATTTTATTAGGGTTCAAATTATATTTTTCTGCCGAGATTGATACTTCTCTGTAATTTTACCTATTTTCCTTATTTGTGACTTCTAATTGGCACTACTTGCCTTAATTATTTTACTAAGCTTAATTTATGGGAGTTGATTGTTTTACCAACCCCTAGATGGTCTCTGATTTACCTGTTTACCTTATTTATGGGACTAATTATCCTCGCTACTGGCCCGATTTTTGTGTTCTGAGTTTTAGTTGACTGCTAGACCTATTATTTACCTTATTTAGACCTTAGTTCTGTGTTATTTTAAGCAATACCTCCATGACTCGCCTGTATTGATCCTGTTAAGCCCTAAATGACTGATTGATTGGTCTCTTTTCCTTATTTGTGAACTCTGAATTATTGTTTGCGTTATTTGTTTCACCCTGCTAAGTGCTATATAATTCCCCATTCTGACTTCTTTAAAACACACGAACACACATAGAAAGACACAGAAGCACACACAAACTCTTGTCTTACACATTCCATTGCAATTCTTTCTGTTACTTGTGTTTGTTGCACTGTCTAGCCGGTTAAAAGCCAAGGCTAGACTCTTGGATCCTATTTGCTTCACTTTACTGTTGCTATCTCCTTACTGGTATGTCTCCACTTTTGCTATCATTCAATATGCTATGTGATTAGACCTATGTTCCTCCTGTTTACTACTTCTAAACAGCATGTCTACCTCTGTTATCATGTCTATCTGCTGTAGATATCAACATGCCTCTGTTTGCCCTTATGTTTCCGTTAACTAGCATGCTTTAACTCTTGAATTTGTTTTGTCCAATATGTCAATATGATTCATACACTTTAGCATGTTCCTGTTTGATCTAGGATACTTGTCTACTTGTTTCTCAACAAGCATGTTTTCCTTCCTGCTTTATGTGTCTACCTTAACAGGTTCCTGATTAATTATGATTTCTATGCTCTCAACTTTTGCTGCCTTTTCTGTATGACTGTCTGATCAGTAACTTGATCCCAGCATGTTGTTCTCTGTTTGATATATGCCTATATGCTCACCTAGTAATAGCTAATGAACTAAGTCAATCCCAGGCAATGTGAAACCTTGTTTGAATTAATTGTAACTCTGTTTGACTACTGGAGTTCATGTCTGAACTCCATTTGCTAAATGTGGTTCTGCTTGTAGTTCTTGCAATCTGGTAATCTGTTTCTACTCACTTCTAAAATCCAAACTGTTTTTCCAAAAACTATCTCCTACTCCATATACTATTTTCAACTCTTAGTTGTCTAGGGTCCTGCCGCCCCAGTGTGAGCACTGCTTAGGGTCCATGAGACTCCTCTGAACTCTGACATATTAGGGTTGTCTCTCCAATCCTTTGTCAATTTTGTTGTGCCTCTTTTATGTGATAACACCAGCGCACTCAACAAGGCCATGAATCCATTTCAACACAAAAGAACCAAGCACATTGATGTGAGACATCATTTTTTGAAGGACAATGTGGAGAAAAGGCTGATCTGTATGAAGTTCTGCAGCACAGAAGACCAAATTGCAGATATCATTACCAAAGCACTGAGTAGGGAACATTTTGAAACAAACAGGGTGAAGCTGGGGCTAGTGAAGCTCAATTGAGAACCTGATTCCTCATCAATTGGCTATGAAAATCACCTTCAGGTAAAACTAGCTAAAGTGTTTTCTGGCCAAGTCTAACTCACTTCAATACCATTGCAGGTAAACACGCATGATGAGTATAGAAGCTGTAGAAGCATTGCATGGATGATAAAAGATGATTGAAATTTTCAATAACAGGTTAAGAACCTGGTTCTTGTACCAAAGGTTAGTAGTTCTGTGCATTCTTTAATACACGTCTTGAAAAGGTACAAATATCAACTGCCATGTCATCCACCTTTTCAGACCCTGCTGTCACGTCTGTTCACTTCAAATCGTTCCATCTCCCTCTGAAATGTTGCATCTCTCCAAGCACAACCGCCGTTTCAGAACCGGTTCCTATCTCTCTCTTCATAATTAACCACTCTCATTTAAAACCCTTCTCCTTCCTTCACAAACCACAGTCCTCTATTAGAACTTCTCCAAAGAACTTTCTCTCTATCTCTTCAATGGCTGACACAAACTCCGAAATCCCTGCCTCAGTCGTCTCTACAACTGAAAAAACCCACTGTGTCCTCCGTCCCCAATGAATCTTCTATAACCACTCCTGCTGTTATCTGTGACATCACTCCTAACCCATATTTCCCGTCTCCCTCCAGTTCTAAGTTGACTATCCCAGAAACCCCTAAAAGTTTTGATCCTTTTTCTCTACCTTCTGAGTTTCCTACTGCTTAAGGAAAAAGTGGAGAACATGGTAAAAGTCCTGAGGTCGCAAAGGTTTCTGCCATTATTGCTTCAGATTCTGTGGTGTCCATGGAGCCTATTGAGGAAGAAAATGTCGCGACCATCTTTGTGGTATCTGCTGATGGCGTCTTACATGAGATAATTTCTCAAAGGAAGCCATGGTGGCTGATAAGGGCTCTGCACTAGCAGAAACTACTGGGCCCTCTTGTGAGAAACCTGACCCCTCTCCAGAGGAGACAGGTCAGGGTTCTCACTCCCAGGCCAGTTCTGCTCCTGCATTTGCTGTTGCGCCCCTGGACATTCAAGTCCCTGACATGAGGTCTAGTGATGAGGAGGATCTAGACAACATTGCTCTTGATACCTTCATAGTCAAGCGAAGGGTAGTGTCCACTCCTGAGTCGTCTAGTAAGCGGCCTACTACTAGGCTGCAAGCAAAGGTAGCCTATGACTCTGCCCTTCAGAAGAGCAAAAAAAGTAGTAAGAAGAAAAGGAGGAGATTTTAATGCTGAGAGGAGGTCCATGACTTCTATGTCTGGCCTGTTTTTAATGGAGCAACTGGATGGCTTTACCCCTGTCAACCTTCCTACTATCATGATTGAACACATGCAAAAAGTGGCAACCTTTAAGGATGGTAATCATGGTCTTCCATATGGGTTTTTGATTACGCAAGTATTTAAGTTTTTCAAGGTGCCGCTGGGGCAAGGCAAGGTATGAATCAAGAAGCAGACCTTCTCACAAACAACGTTGGAAAAATGTGAGTGCATAGAGAAGAATGGGGAGGGGGGGTTAGGCAGTACATCAACCATCTCACAGCTCGTTAATGCTCAAAATAGTGCAACAGAGGAGATTCGAAGGCTGAAGGCCAGGAATGCTATCCTGGAAGGTCAGCAGGCCCAAGGGGCTCCAGAGTCAAATGAGGAAGTGACTCGTCTGACAAAAGAGAATACTGATCTCAGGGAACAAGTGGAGAACCTCAAAGCAGAACTGCTCAATGAGCAAAAGTCGGCCAATGCCCGTATAGACCTAGTTCTCCAAACTCTTACTGCAGCTTCCAAGCCCTCTACTCCTAGTGCCCCCTAAGTAACCCTTTCAGTGACCAGTTTCTGGATTGTCTCTTGTTGTTTTAATGACATGGTCGTTGTGTTTGTTTTCTTTTGTTTTGATGTGGTTGGAATGTATTAGTACTGCTCCCGTTTTCAACGGTCCAATTCTGCCTTTGCTTTTTAAGCAAAGGCATATGTTTTATCTATAAAATCTATCCTCTATTGTTATCTCAATGCTTGTATTCTCTGTTTCTCTTCTCTATCATGTTGTGTGCACATATGTGGCATGAGTTAGCTAGGCTAGACTTCTTTATGCTGTTTTCCTGCTTGTGTATTTTTAATGATGCCAAAAGGGGGAAGTATAATTGAAACAAGGATCTGATTAAGGGGGAAGCATAAAGTCAAGGGGAACTTCTGAAGTTCCTGTTACTTCATCTGGTTATTTTTCGCTCTAAATACATGTTATCAATATCTAAGTTTGTCATCATCAAAAAGGGGGAAATTGATGGGTTTTCAATGTCTTTGCCTTATGTTTTGATGATCTAACAAACTTACTGTCAAGAACCAGATAGGGAACCTGACACACTTGGTACACATTACAAATGAACGGATTCTAGACAGGACTCCAGCTAATGTGAATTGCTGCAAGTGTAGAAAATAGAGAAACAAGACAAGGACCTGATCCCTTATGTTTCCCTGACAGCAGTACGAAAGTCAACTGTGCATAGCTAGAAAGTGACTGCCACAGAAACAGTGCACACAGTGCAGCAGTTTTGCAGTCACTTACCTTTGACCTACCAAATGCTTACATCACTCAAGTGATGTCATCAAGAGTGTATCAACTAGAGCAATATAACAAAAACATCACTTGAACACTTGAGAATTCACTTCAAACATTCAAGTCTTCTGCAAACAGTGAACTTATCTCTCAAGAGCTTGAAGAACCAAGTTAAACGCTACTACGGACCAGTTCCTAAATCGAGTAATTTGTTGTTCTTAGTTGAGTTGTAACTTTGTGATTGTTCTTATTGTAATTCCTAAATTGCTTAGCTAAAAGCGTTGCTTAGGAACCCCTTTGTAAAACCATAAACATTCTGAGTTTGTCTTGTGACTAGAGTTAGTCATAAGTTGAAGTCTTTGTAACAAGTGAGTGACAAAGTGGCTTGTGATAAGTGTATCACAAGTTAGTTGAGTTGAAGTCTTTGTAATAGAGTCATTACAAAGTGGCTTGTAACAGAGTGTTTACAAGTTAGTGAAGTTGAAAGCCTACAAAACTAGGTCGTGGTTTTTGTCCCCTTGAGTGGGATTTTTCCACGTAAAAATCCCGTGTCTCATTTACTTACTGTTTCATTAGTATTCTCAGTGGAAACTCATAGAGGACCAGGTACTCTATAGTTTGGTGGACTCATATAAACTAACACAACATTCTCTGCTCTCTTTGCTAACACTATTGTTCTTCACATTTATTGCTTATTATTCCATTGTTTATTATTGTTCTTCATTTATTGCTCATCAATAACCGCAAAAGGCCATCTCTAAGGCCCTCATTATCGTTGATTCTTCATTGATCGTTCGTAGATATTAGCCCATCTAGACCTCGAGGCCCTGCTCCAGCTAGCTCGAGGCCCAGCTTTGTGACCTTATTGGTTTGCATTTCTTGTTTTCTTCACTCACATTTAGCATCTATTTCCTAACAACTAGTGCTAAGATAAATCACGTATTTTTAGAACCACAAAATCAAACATAATTGTAGTTACCATTTTCAAGATAAGCAGTTTGGCGCTTACCGTGGGGCTAAAAATAATAGTGATTGTTTTGGTGCTAGTTTTCAGAAAACACAAGTTATTCTTCATATTTTTTCTTGCCCAAGAATCTCTGATTTTAGGTCAGAATGTCTGACTCAGCAAACGCACGCGAAAACAACGGTATTGGGCTTCAGGGTGAAAATAGTGCAGACGCCGGTGTACTACCGCAAAACCCAGGGGTAGCACCAGTAGATGCCGGCGTGCCACCGCAAAACCCAGGGGAGGCACTAGCCCAAGTTGCCATCGACATGAGCTCACGCAATGCCATGTATATCGACGTAAACTCTCATACCAACGGAAGTGTGCGCGGGGAGGAAAGAGAAGTTTGCCTTCAAATCATTTTCGAAATGTTGTAGGCACAACAAGTGGCTATTGCTCAGCTACAAAGTCACCAAAAAACTCCAAGCACATTTGCACCTGAAACGGCTCCTCGAGTCAAGCAGACACCAGAAAGATCGAGTAACAACGGGTCATCAACAGACACCGCTATTATGAAGATGCTTGAGGACCTTACCAAGAGGATTGAATCAGGGGAAAAGAAGATAGAGGATAACGATAAAAAGGTGGAGACCCATAACTCAAGGGTCGATCAGATCCCGGGCGCACCTCCGATTCTGAAGGGTGTAGATTTAAAGAAGTTCGTGCAGAAAACATTCCCATCAAGTGCGGCTCCGAAGCCCATCCTGAAGAAATTCAAAATGCTCGATGTCCCGAAGTATAACGGGTCCATGGACCCCAATGAGCACGTCATTGCTTACACTTGCGTTGAAAAAGGGAACGACTCAAAAGATGACGAGATCGAATCCGTCCTGCTGAAGAAATTTGGAGAGGCACTGTCGATGGGGGCCATGATGTGGTATCATAACCTACCCCCGAACTTGATAGATTCATTTGCCATGTTGGTAGACTCTTTTATGAGGGCACACGCCGGTGCCATCAAGGTCGCCACTAGGAAGTCCGATGTCTTCAAAATCAAGCAGAGAGAAAACGAGATGCTAAGGGAATTTTTATCTCGCTTTCAGATGGAGCGAATGGAATTACCACCAGTCTCCGACGAATGGGCAATACAGGCTTTTACCTAGGGCTTGAACTAGCAAAGCTCTGTAGCTTCGAAGCAGCTAAAACAAAATTTGATCGAGTATCCCGCCGTAACTTGGGCAGACGTACACAACAGGTACCAGTCGAAGATCAAGGTCGAAGATGACCAATTAGGAGCCCCTTCGGGGTCAGTATATCCTAGCAGGTTCGTAACAAAGGAACAGAGGTTTGTAGAAAGGGAGCCGAGATCTAACAAAGAAAGATACCAGCCGTATGTGGAAGATCGAAGGAACGCCCCGAAACGTAACATACCTTGCGGCGATCGAAGGACAGATCGGGGTCAAAATTCCCGGGGACTCATGAATAAAGCCGGGTTCGATAGGCACGCTGGGCCAGTAGAAGCGCCCCGGCTATCCGAGTACAAATTCAACAACGATGTCTCGGACATCGTGTCGTCCATAGGTAAAATCAAAGATACTAGGTGGCCAAGACCTATACTGTCGGACCCTTCAAAGAGAAATCCTAACTTGGTATGCAAATATCACGGCACTCACTGTCATAGGACCGAGGACTGCAGACAGCTTCAAGAAGAGGTAGCCCGTCTTTTCAATGAAGGGCATCTTCGTGAGTTTCTCAGTGACCGGGCTAAGAACCATTTCCGAGAAAGAGATACAAACAGGAAAAATGAACCAGAAGAACCGCTGCATGTCATCCACATGATCGTTGGAGGGGTCGACGCCCCACAGGAACCCGTTTTCAAACGGACAAAGATATCCATCACCAGGGAAAGGCAAACTCGGAGTTACATACCAGAGGATGCTCTCATGTTTAGCGAAGAGGACATCGAGACCTTGTCTCAGCCTCATAATGACGCACTGGTAATTTCTTTTCTTTTAAATAAAATTCAGATTAAACGTGTGCTCGTGGATCCAGGTAGCTCGGCCAACATAATCAGGTCGAGGGTGGCGGAGCAGCTCGGACTGCTCAACCAGATCGTACCCGCCTCTCGAGTCCTCAATGGATTCAACATGGCTAGCAAAACAACAAAAGGGGAAATCATCCTCCCAGTTAACGTAGCCTGCACAATCCAAGATACCAAGTTTCATGTCATCGAAGGTGACATGAGATACAATGCTTTACTTAGAAGGTCGTGGATACACATTATGAGGGCATTACCCTCGACCCTTCATCAATCAATGAAATTTCCAACCAACGATGGAGTAAAAGCAGTATACGGGAAGCAGCATGCAACAAGAGAGATGTTCGCGGTGCACGGCATGGCACCGACATCAATGCCCTCTACATCAAAAGATCCACAAGGCAAGTAAACAATCAGCTAGCAACCACAACCTACACCCTCGGCTACGTCCAAACAAGTGAGTAAAGGACCGTGCCACGTCCCGAGAACAAGCAGGCAGTTGGGATTTATCAAAGCTCGAACGCCATCATTGAGGTACAACCATCTCCCTTTTTATTTATGTTTTACACTAACTTACTGCAGGCGTTCGATCGAGAGGAATCGAAGCGCCCTCCGGCTCGAAGACCTTGGGTTTTAAAGCATGCGTTGCACTCTTTTTTCTTAGACCGGATTTTATCGAAAGGGTTTTACCGGCGAGGTTTTTAATGAGACAACATCCATATGCTACCTAAGGAGAACTCATCAAGTATTCAAGGCTTCTCTTCAATCAACCTCAAATACTGGGGGGCATCACCCCAGGAGGTCACCCCTTGTAAGAAAACGAACTACGCCTAGGAGGACCTCGATAGGAGAATATTGTACTGGGCCAAACGATCAAATGAACCGTGTCCATATAGAACAATCGAGCCTCCAAAGGCAAAAAACATGTACATATACATCAAACAATTGAGGAAGCCTCTTTGCTTGTCAAAACACTTCGCGCCTCAAAGAAGTTCACTACTGTCATATCAAACGGTCAAACGGCCCAAGGGCCAAAAATTCTCGGACACTCGGGGACTGTCTTCGACAGTCAGCTCATCGAGCCATCAAAAATTTGGAATCTGTAAGACCTTGATTAGGCTAGCTTCAAGCTCGTGAGCCCTCACTGAGGCAACATCAATTCTGTAAGCCCTTAAGAAGGTGTGCTCAAACTTATAAGACCTTAAAAAGGCATAACCCCGATATTAAGACCGAGGCTATATATCGAACTTGTAAGACCCCTAAAAAGGCATACCCTCAATATAGACGCCGAGGTTATCTCACCCGGGGACTATTGACTACGGTCGTATCAAAAGGCTTTGGCCAAATTAACGCGGCTTGGAGTTATCCGACCGCCCCCACAAAAATAAAAGGCCTTCAAATACTTCGAAAAAAGCCGGTTAATCAGGCTACATCCGGCATAAGCAAAGGAGCTTCGATCATATCAGCTCCAAACAATGACAAGGCTTTGAGACAATCAGCCTTCAGCAAAAGGCTTCGAAGAATCAACCTTCAAGAGAACCTCCTGAGGTACTCGATTATCGTCGCATATCAATTCATAATCGAGGTTCTTATTTGAGCCGTCGAAGAGTCGGACGAACCAAAACATGCCAAGGCATAATGAAAACTTCAGCCGAAATGGGGGAAAATTACAGCCATATCAGAGGTCGCATCGACCCAATCTAAAAAGTGCCTAAGGGCCAATGCGTAAGAGCCTAAGGGCCAGCCTAAAGAGCCTGAGGGCCAATATGTAAGAGCCTAAGGGCCAATATGTTGAAAACCTAGGGGTCAATAAGCCTGAGTCAAAACTTGATTCGAGGATCGAGCCCTGAACGGTTAACTATCATCAATTATTCATCAAGCATAACCTAAGGGTTCCTATCTTAAAAGTCCAACATATCGGACTAATTATCGACAAGAATCAACACTCAAAACATAAACAAAGACAAAAACAAGTGGAAATTCATACGAAGGGAAAACCAAAGGTTTCCTTTGTTATTATGAATGATGGTACAAAGGTACATTTACACCACTCCCACAGGGAGCCCTATACAAAGAACAAGAAAGGAAAACCTAGTCTACCCTCGGGAACATAGCCTTTCCCCCCTCGGGGACTATGTCATCATCGGCCCCATTGGGACCAGCTACCTCACCGGCCCCCTCCTCATTGTCTTTGTCACTGGAAATGAGGAACTTGGCGCCGAACTCATCCGCCCTGGCCTACACTATCTCCTCCGAGAGATCGAAGCCCTTACCATGAATCTGCTCGAGAGTTTCCCTCCGGGATTTGCATCGGGCATATTTATTGCTTCTCCTCTCTTGATCGGAAGCCCTCCTCAACTTCGCACGAGCTTTGGCGGCATCTTTCAGATAAATGGCCACCTTCTTATAAGCCTTTGATCGGACCTCCTCGGCTTCGCTCGAGCATCCACGACTTCGGCCTTCAGCTTCACAAGATCTATTTCAAGCTTAGCAATTCTGCTCGCCTGGACTGAGTCACCTTCTCGAGCATTACGAAGTTGTATCTCGAGGGTAGAGGCCTTAGCCAAAGAGTTACTTTTGGCTGCAATATGAACATCTATCTGTGCCTTCAAATCGTTACATTCAGAATTGACCTGGTTGACTTCACCTCGAAGGCGCTCCAGCGTCTCTGTCTTTTTCTGCAACTGGGATACCGAAACATAAGTTTCTGAAAAATGGAAGATGAAGCCTTTATTCCCTCAAAACAGAAGTTACCTGTTTCTCAAGGTTGCCTTCATAATCTCGGCTTCGGTCCAACTCCGATCGGAGATGTATCAGCTCTCTTGTCTTCTTGCCACAAAGAAGACTGAGAGATCTCTCCCCATTCAAAGCTCTACGCAATTCAGCCTCACAGCAGATAAGCCCAGACCTGAGATTATCGAAGGCCTATGAGAAAGAAAAGTTCAGTTAAGAGGAGAAAATATGAAGATTGAAAAAGTTATAATAAAACTCACCATAGAGCAGAGCCGTTGGGCTTCCTCGAAGGTCGACTTCGCATCTACCGGCTCGGTCTCATTGGCCCCGGTAGAGCAACCCGACGCGCCCTGTCCGGGCGAGGACATGACAAAGTCCGTTTTCCTCGGGGTACTTCCCGCCGCCCGAGAACTAGCTGCCAAATCAGGAAATGAAGGACCTTCGCCCTTCCTCTCTTGTGAAGTCTCTCCCTCGAGATTAGGGGCTTCGGGCCCAGCAGGTTCAACAATCTCGGGAGGCCTCATGATTTGAGCCGCCGCTACAGAATCATCCTATCCGAATACGCTGATATCCTCGGAGCTACCGATATAGATGAAATCTTCGTCAGCGGCAACGCACTCCTCAGGCCCCCGAGCCGATCCCGCTTTGCTATGAGAATCCTCGTCCTTCGAGGATCTTTTTCTCTTCTTATCCTTCCTTGATTCGGAAGTCGAGGGTCCTTCCTCCTCCTCGTAGAGGGACGGTCTCACCTCAGAAAAGTCACTGATGCCTGCATATAAAGAAATTAGCATACATAAAGGAATGTACCCTTCAAGAGAAGGACTACATTGCACATACCATGACGCTTAGCCTCCCATTTTCCCTTTGACAAATTTCGCCACTTACGCTCGTCATGAGTCGAAGAGGCCGCCAGTTTACGGGCCGAGTCCGCAAGATTGGGGACCTCATTTGGCATCCACGGGGTCGCTGCGGAAAACTAAAGAAAAACATCCTTACAAAACTTGGCCCCACCAAGAACAAAAGTGATAAAGTTCGGTATATCACTTACGCATGAAATTCCATTTTTCTGGAAACGGTAGGAACTCCACAGGAATAATGTCGACTATCCTCACTCGAACAAATTGACTCATCCACCCTTGATCCTTGTCCACTTCATCATTTGTGATAAAGGGCTTGGTAGATCGACGTCGTAACGTAATTAGACCTCGATAATGCAAAGGCCGCGACAACCTAATGAAGTGCCTGAGACTGAATTCGAGTTCAGCTTTCTCAGCGAAAAATCTCATCATCAACACAATCCGCCAGAAAGACGGATGAATCTGTGCCAAAGTAACTGACATCTTCGACAGAATTCGAGCACGAGTCGGTCGAGGGGACCCAATGTAAAAGGGTACGTGTACATGGTCAGAAACCCCTCTACGTGGGTCGTAATATCCTCTTCTCGGGAGGGTATCTGTAGCCTCACCTTTCCTCCCCATCCACAGTCTCTCCTCACGGACTCAAGATGCCTCTCTTCAATTGAGAAAATGAACCTCGATGCATGTTCTCGAAGACCCGGAACATCGAGAGGTTTCTCTATTGCAAAATCCCTTATCGTGACAAAATAGTTCGAAGTCGGCTCGCCAAACGCCGGCAGTGTGCCACCAGCCGGGCGAGATGCAGAGGTGGGACTTCCTTCTTTCCGATGAGCGGATTTGGGCATGGTAGCCATGGTTCTTTCTGGATAAAAAAAGGAAGATGGAAACTCAGGCGAAAACTTTGATCTGAAACAGCACTAGGACAGGTGAAAAAAGAGGAGCTCTATAAAGAAATATAGTTGCACTAAGCGGCAAAGCCTTCAATGAAAGGAAAGCAAATATATGTAAGAAGAGCGGCGACTATTCATTAACTTTAGTAGCCAATCAGCTCTGGCAAAGCACTTATGACCATTTGGGAAAATGTACCGACGGGACCACTTCGGTCAATCCACAGTCATATCACAAGAATGACGCCATCGCACGATGTTCGAGGGATCCAGGAGTTAGATCGATTCCTTACCAACCCAATTGTCGGAAGGCGTGTGACCAAAACCGGAACAACCCGACCCCAAGTGTCTCCATCATTCCGAGACCAATCTCAAAGGAGTTAAGCTCGAGGTCGAGGCCTGACTTTGGCATGAACACAAAGGCAAAACTTTGAAGACATAAATAAAGTCCTTTGCATTCCAAGAATATATTTACTAAGTACATCTACAAGATGCATTTACAAAAATGTATTTACAAAACTCCCATGAGGAGCCCACATACAAAAGAAAAAGTAAAAAGAGCAAGGTTAACCTAGCCCTCATCTTCACTACTCCCCGAGCTACTCAAAGAACCCTCGTCCGAAGTAGTCGGAGCTGCCAACTCCTCTTCCGATGCCTTCGCTTCTTCGATCTCGGCAGAGAGGTCGAAACCCTTGGAGTGAACTTCTTTAAAGGCCTGCCTCCTAGCTTCTAATCGAGCATATATAAGGGCATGAGCTAGCTTGAGTTCGTCCTTGCTAGATATCTCCCTGGCTCGAGCATTCGCTACAGCAGCATCTTTCCGATATGAGGATATGAGCTCATCAGCTTCCGACTTGGCTGCGGATAATGCGGTAGCTGACTCACCATGAAGCGCCTCAAATTTGTGAGCCTCCTCTTTGGCATCGAGAAGAAGATTCTGAGTCGAGGTCAGCTCCCCTTGAAGAGCATCCCTCTCCAGGGTCATGCTATCCATGTATTGTCTCAGCTCAAGAATCTCCGCATCCTTGGTCGCGATTTCTTCCTGAAGCTGCCCCGCTAGGACATCCCTTCGCTCGATTTGCAAAGTGCCAGGTCAAGATAATGAACACCGAATTATGAAAGAAAAAGATAAGCTCGTGATTATCGAACTACCTGCTCGATGAAGTTGGCCCGTTCTTGAAGCATTTTCTCCGAACCCGCCCGAAGATTGTTCAGTTCCACTTCCCTTCGGGCGTGTTGAGCCTTTAGTTCATTTGACTCTGAAGCGAGCTTCTCGAACACACCCTCAAAATGAGTCACTTCGGCTCGTAACTTGGAGAAGGCCTGGTCATACAGCATCATGACCTATAACACGAAGGGAAGGAGTTAGGCGAGCAAAGATCAAAACTCGAGGCAAAGTTTATGTCAAAAATCACTTGTTTTTGAAGTTTCGCAGCTTCCTCAAGAATGACTGGAACATCAAGATCTGTATCCTCTTCAACACCGTCAAAGAAATCTACGAATGCATCATCCCCTTCCCGGGGTGTCCCCTCATCAGAAGTCCTCCTGTTCTGGGCATCCCGTATTTGCCATGGGGAAAACGATGGGCTTGATTGAAGACCGCCCATGATGTCAACCTCTAGTGAGGTTTCCCCTTGCCCACGAAGGGCTTCGGAGCGGGACCCTCCAAGTACGCCAACCAAATACTCGTCGGCGCAAGTTGTATCCCGTTCAGCGGCCGGTTCGGGGACTGCACCCAAATTCTCCTCGAGGGGCTCCTCAATATGAGGTGGGGCCGCATCAGCCACCTCTAACTCGACAGCTTTCTCTCCGGGACCCTTCGAAGCATCAGTGCTTCGCCTTGCCCTATGTACCAGTGGGCACCTATCGTCATCTTCCGTTTCGGCATGAAGACTCTCAGCAGCTGCCGAAGTTAGGACCGTTACGTCGTTCCTGGGTTTTCGAGCCTTATTCTCTTTGGTTTTGGGGGCTCCGCCGGTGTCTCTTTCTTTCTCTTTCGGTCCTTGGCGAATTTTTGTATCTCCTCTTTGCCAGGAGGAGGCGACCTCATTAAAACGGCTTCCCCGAGACCTGCACAAGAGTAAATGTCAAAAACACCGCCAAAAAATCCATGCATAAGGAATTTAGAAGTGACGGCGATAAGGACGTACCAATTTTTAGCTTCCCATCGAGCTTTGGCCAAATCGCGCGAAACACGCTTATCGTATGGGGAGGTGGAGTCTAAAAGTCTAACCCAGCCCGGGAGGTCCTTGACCACGCTGGGGAACCACACGGTGGCTGCGCGACCAGAGGACAACCAATTCAAGGAGAAAAAAGAACGGAGTTAGTTTGAAAGAAGAAAAAAAGACAGTCGTATGATAAAGCGTGCTCGGTATAATGACACTTACGATTCGTATTCCATTCCTCAGGGAATGGCATATTCTCAGTAGGGATGAGGTCTGAGGTCCTAACTCGAACGAAGAGGCTCATCCATCCCCGGTCTTTATGCTCGTTAGTATTAGCAAAAAATGCCCTGGAAGACCGATGCCGGAGCTTGATTAAGCCCCCTCGATAGAGGCGGGGACTGTACAACCTGATCAGGTGATCGAGGGTGAAAGACATTCCCTCGATTATGTTCGAGAAATGTCTAATCAAATAGATGATTCTCCAAAAAGAAGGGTAAATTTGACCATGTGTCACTCGGTATTCTCGGCAAAAATCGAGGATCGCCGGGTCTATTGATGGAGAAGAAGAATCTACTGGGCGTAAAGTAAAAGGATACGTATACACGCTGAGGAAACCAGGTTTATGTGTAGTTATGTCCTCTTCCGAAGAAGGGATCTCAGCGTGCACCTCCCTTCCCCAATGGCAGTCTGTTTTCACCTTCTCTATGTTAGTTATTAAACTAACATACCGAGACATGGGCTCGCATCGGCCCGTTGTCGAAGAGGGTTTGTCGACTTTGAAATCGAATTATGTATCGAAGGACCCAGGAACAGACTCCTCAACACTGGGAGGCACTACTTTTTTGCTCTTAGACGAGCGTGATGAAGAGGAGGCTTCCCCTTTTTGGGGTACCGTCTTAGAGGTTTTAGCCATGGTATTAACGAAGTTTCAAAACAAGGTGGTGAAAAAGTGAGCGTAGAAGAAGATTGAACACAGGAAAACTGTTAACACAAATTTTGAAAATTTGAAGATGTTGCAAATGTTTGAAAGAGAGGGCATTGGAGTATTTATAAGTAATTTGGAGGAGCTGAAAGGGCGACCAATAGCGGTTCGTGGGCTTTTTGAGAACTGTGATGACAAGACCTCTGTACAGCTTTTTTTTGCCGCACCATTTAATGATCTCACGTGGCTGACGTCATGATGGAGATATCGAAGAGGTAAGAACTCAAGGTTGTTTCATATTATTTCATTCTAAGAAACGCGGGGACTATCTGTATGCGGCCAAAATCAGAGAATCCGACTTTGAAGCTACTGTGCCACTTCAGGCCCGGCCTCGAGTGGCTCAAAGTGGAACTTGGGGGCGGACCTCGAATGGCTCCCCTCGAGGGGCACATCAAAGGTCAATCTCGGAGCGGCACGAATTGGTGGTCGTCATGGAAAGGCGGGAAACCCCCAAGGGCACACGATGATGACTGACAGAGTTTGCAAGAATAGTACACATCCGCACTGAGTCGTTATACAGCTGTACTAGTGGCATTAATTCTTTGTTTATTAGACATGTACTGTGTTGGGATTCACCCCTCCTATATAAAGGGGACATTTGTCATTTTGGACAACACCTACATTATTGAATACAATACAACATTCTCTGCTCTCTTTGCTAACACTATTGTTCTTCACATTTATTGCTTATTCTTTCATTGTTTATTATTGTTCTTCATTTATTGCTCATCATTAACCGCAAAAGGCCATCTCTAAGGCCCTCATTATCATTGATTCTTCATTGATCGTTTGTAGATATTAGCCCGTCTAGACCTCGAGGCTCTGCTCCAGCTAGCCCAAGGCCCAGCTTTGCGACCTTATTGGTTTGCATTTCTTGTTTTCTTCACTCATGTTTAAAATCTATTGCCTAACAACTATTATTAAGATAAATCATGTATTTTTAGAACCACAAAATCAAATATAATTGTAGTTACCATTTTTAAGGTAAACACGAAGGAATTTTAAATAAAGTAAATAATCAAACCAATTATGATGCGTAGTTGATGTTGGACTTTGAAGAGATCTAGAGATGTTCTTGACAAATATTATGAAAAGCAATTTATTTGTTTTCGGATGACCAATTTTGAACAAGAGCTTCTAGAAAACAGTTTCATTTGGATTAGTTATTCTTTTCAATCACGGAAAACCTAGCTCGAATCCTCACTTTACATATATGTCAACATTCAGATTATTAATTTAATCAAAGCTATCATGAAAAACAAAACAAATGCAATAATTGTGAGAAAGAATTGGTGAAAACTTCTGTTTAAACTCTATTCCTTAGTTGAGTATAGAAGTGATTACTTACCAGAGTTCAATTCGAGGAAAACATATTGTTTACCCCAAATTCGGATAACAATTAAACTTATATCGTTGTGTGAAGGATATGTGATTTTGTTCAATACTAATTGATAAGAAAGAAAATAAAAGAATAAATTAGAGAATAAAATAAATCAAACCAGTATACTAGCAAGGTCCCGACCTCGACTTGGGGTAGTCTCAAGCTGGGATAGTAAGAATAGTAAATGATAAAGCAACTCTGATGAACAGTAAGGGAAATAGTAGGAAAGTAATGAGTGTATATATTCTGATCAGTGAATAATGATGATTACAAATTAATAGGATCCCCCTTTATATAATAGAGGGGTCTTAAATAAGGTACACTCCTAATTATAGTAGGAAACCGTATTAACATCTGATTAAACGCTGTAGATTGATCCGTTCCGAGATTCACGCCACGATCCTTGATCAATCATGGATATCTCGCCTTTTCCGTTATCAAGCTATACCGACGTCACTCAGAGTCTGTCTCTTTCTGGCCGCGATTGATGTCGACCTCGGTCAGAAAAGAGGCTTCGATTCCAGACTCGACGTCCCAGCTCTTTGGCGCGGCATTCCTATCTCGACCAAAGAGCGAAATCGGGTAGCCCCGATTTCTAGCGTATACAGATAGTCCCCTCTTTTTTTGGAGTATAACAACAAGAAACAAATTGAGTCTTCGATCTTTACCCCAATTTGCCATAGCATCATCACCGTGACGTAAGCGACAGAGGAAACAAAGCTCTGAAGCTGGCCTTTCCCGAGGAGGACTCCGAGAACTCTAGCGAGTCTGGCGGTGGAGAAGATTCTGAGGGTGTAGACACTTCTATCGATAAAGATCGTGCTGCTTAGGCTTCGTGCTTTTCGTAATTTTTTGCTTTTATTTTGAGGCTGATCGGCTCCCTGTAAAGAATTCTTGATTGGGATCTACAGCCCTTGTAAAAAGGTTTTGAGGAATATATAAAGCTTTTTCCCTTCCATGGCTTCTGGATCTGTTACCCTTTTGTGTGGGTCAAAGTGTCTTAGCATAAAATTGCTTTTGTAGGTCCAGCGTTTAGGATGGTAACGACCATCAATAAGTACTGCCCTCGAACGTTTCTGATCACTGGACCACGAATGACCGTTTGAACATGAGTTTAAGTAGCTCTTAGGGTCAATAGTCGATTTGCTCGATCTTGAGGTATGGTAGCCCTTGGGCTTGATGGTTGAGTGAGTTCATGCTCGAACTCGAGATAAGGTGGCCCTTGGGCTTGAAAGATAGTCCCCGAGTGAGAATTTTTTCAAACTCGAGTGGCACTTGGGCTTAGTAGTCGAGAGAGTACTTTCTCGAACTCGAAATAAAAATAGCCCTGGCTTTATGATCGAGTGAGGATTTGCTCGAACTCGAAGTTGAGTTAGCCCTTAGGCTTTATAGTCGAGTGAGGATTTGCTCGAACTCGAAATAGAGCTAGCCCTTAGGCTTTATAGTCGAGTGAAGATTTTCTCAAACTCGAAATGGAGATAGCCCTTAGGCTTTATAGATAGTCCCCGAGTGAGAGTTTGCTCGAACTTGGGTTAAGATAGCCCTTGGGCTTTAATGATCGAGTAAGGTCTTGCTTGAACTAGAAATAGAGTTAGCCCTTAGGCTTTACAGTCGAGTGAGGATTTGCTTGAACTCAAAATAGAGTTAGCCCTTAGGCTTTATAGATAGTCCCTGAGTGAGAGTTTGCTCGAACTCGGGTTAAGATAGCCCTTGGGCTTTACTGATCGAGTGAGGGCTTGCTCGAACTTAAAATAGAGTTATCCCTTAGGCTTTACGGTCCAATGAGGATTTGCTCGAACTCGAAACAGAGTTAGCCCTTAGGCTTTATAGATAGTCCCCGAGTGAGAGTTTTCTCAAACTCGGGTTAAGATAGCCCTTGGGCTTTATGATCGAGTGAGGGCTTGCTAGAACTCGAAATAGAGTTAGCCCTTAGGCCTTTGTATTTGTTACGGATTTCGAACGTCTCCGATCCGCATTAATTTGGCCATAGACTCTTTAGTTTGGAACTTGCCCTTTGGGTTTATTTTCGCTTTACTTCGAGCTTGTCCGAAGTGTCAGTCCCTGAGTGGCCGTGGCCTGTAAAATCGAGGGTTGCCTTTAAGGTGTTACGGTCTCGAAATTTTAGTAATTCGATTATGTTGGTTTTTCGGAAGGCAGTCCTCAAGTGTTGGGTTAGTTGTTCGAACTTCCATCATGATCGGCCCTTATGCATGTTTACATGATAGATCAAGAGAATGAAATAGGAATTTTTCTAAAGGCATGAGAAATCGGCAAGGAAAAATACTTCTTTCAATAGATGATTATACATGCGCGCATGTTTGATGTTAGGGCTTGGGTAACCTATATGGGCACGGTTCATCCGACCGTTTGACCCTTACAACATTTTCCTATCGAGACCCCTCTGTCATGATGTAATTTCCTTGCAACAAAGTAGACATTCGGGGGTAATGCCCCCCAGTACTCGAGGTTTATTGTAGGGAACCTCAGATACTACTGAATTGCTCTAGGTTAGCACGAATAATGGTTGCCTCATTAAAAACCTTGCCAGAAAAACCCACTTGGGACAAAAACCTGTTTAAGGAAAAAAGAGTGCAATGCGTGCTTTAAGATCCAAAGCTTCGTGTCGATCCTTGCCGATAGCCTGCAAGTGTTAGTCGAAAAAATAGAAAGAATTGGAATGTGGTCGTACCTTTATTTGGATTTTGGATATATATAAAGTGATCTTTCGAGGCTCTCCTAGAAACAGCCTCTCTACCCCTCTCTGGGGTAGGGGTAAGGTATGCGTACACTCTACCCTCCCTAGACCCCACTGGTGGGATTTTACTGGGTTGTTGTTGTTGTTGTAACGTGATCTTCCTCGTCATCGAGCCCCCGTGAATTTTGAATTCGATCATTTCTCCTCTCATTTTGCGCGAAGCTTTGCCCAGATTCGCTGCCTCTTCGGTTTCTGTTGTACGGTTGATATCGATCCCTATTCGACCTCGACTCACGATCGATGTCGCTTTTGATCCTATCCATGAGCCTGGTAGGGTAAATGGACCCCGAAGGAGTCCCAAGTTGATCGTCCTCGAACCTAATCTTCGATTGATGTCGATTATGTACGTTGGCCCAAGTGATAGCCGGGTACTCGAAAAGACTTTGCTTCAACTGCTTTGAAGCTATTGAACTCGGAGTGTTGAGACCTTGGGTGACGGCTTGAACAACCCAGTCATCGGTCACCGGAGGCAAATCGATTCTCTCCGCTTGGAACCGAGATACGAATTCCTTGAGCGCCTCGTTATTTTTCTGTCTTACCTTGTAAAGGTCCGACTTCCTCGTCGCAATTTTAATGGCTCCGGCGTGTCCTTTTGCAAAAGAATCTGCAAGCATAGCGAACGAATCAATAGAATTAAGGGTTAAGTTATGATACCATATTAAGGCACCCTTCGATAGAGTCTCCCCGAACTTTTTCAACAGTACAGACTCAATTTCGTCATCTTCCAAGTCATTTCCTTTGATGGCGCACGTATACGAGGTGACGTATTCAATCGGATCGGTCGTCCCGTTATACTTGGGGATCTCGGGCATACGGAACTTCTTGGGGATTGGCTTCAGAGCCGCACCAGGGGGGAGGATTTTTGCACGATCTTTTTAGGATCTAGTCCTTCCAATATCGGTGGTGCCCCCAGAAATTGATCAACTCGGTAGTTGTGCGCTTCTACCCTTTTGTCGTTTTCCTCAATCTTCTTCTCTCCCGATTCAATTAGTTTGGTGAGCTTCTCGAGCATCTTCATTATTGTGGAGTCGGTCCCCTATTCATTGGTATTCGACCTTTCTGGTACTAGCTCGGTTCAATGGGCAGCCTCTGGTTCAACCCCGCTCGGTGTTCGATGCTGATTTTATAGTTGTACAATAGCGACTTGTTAAGCCCGTAGCATCTAGAATATCATTTGGAGACTGATTCCTCCATCTCATCTGTCCTGTGAACCTCGACCATCAGATCGGCCTTCTCTGCATATACTCCCTTCAGGGCCCGTGCCCAGGTTCACGTTTAGAGCAATGTGTGAGCTTACGTTGACTTGGTTGCCCTCGAGATAAGCCTGTGGCACCTCGACCCCTGGAGCGATTACATTATCATTTTTTCCGTGGAATCTGAGGCCATTATCACAATGTGTGGGTGTTGTAGTTTGACATATTTTATCCTGAAAAAAAATTATTGGACAAGAACAAGCGTAAAGTAGTGTGTGTTATCGGAATCAGTATTGAATAATAACTTTTATTCTTCGCCCCATGGTGGGCGCCAAACTGTTTACCCTCAAATTCGGATAATAATTAAACTTATATCGTGATTTTAAGGATAGATTTCGTTCGATACTAATTGATAAGCAAGAAAATAAATGAATAAATTAGAGAATAAAATAAATCAAACCAGTATACTTGCCAGGTCCCGACCTCGACTTGGGGTAGTTTCAAGGTGGGATAGTAAGAATAGTAAATGATAAAGCAACTCTGATGAATAGTAAGTGAAATAGCAGGAAAGTAATGAGTGTATGTATTCTGATCAGTGAACAATGATGACTACAAATGAATGAGATCCCCCTTTATATAATAGAGGGGTCCTAAATAAGGTTACACTCCTAATTATAGTAGTAAACCGTATTAACATTTGATTAACCGTCGTAGATTTATCCGTTCCGAGATTCACGCTAGATCCTTGATCAATCGCGAATATCTCGCCTTTTTCGGTTTCAAGCTATACCGACGTCACTCGGAGTCTGTCTCTTGCTGGCTGTGATTGATGTCGACCTCGGTCAGAAAAGAGGCTTCGATTCCAGACTCGAGGTCCCGGCTCTTTGGCGCGGCATTCCTATCTCGACCAAAGAGCGAAATCGGGTAGCCACGATTTCTACCGTATACATATATCATATAAGAAAGTCCCAGGTTAAATTAAAAAAACTAAGATTCTAAACTCAAATATATATATATATATATATATGTCGCGCCCCCTTTTTCCTTGCGGACTCCGGGTTTCGACATCTCTTTGGGACAACTCATTTCCTTTTGGAATTAGGTATGGAATTTTAAGAGCCGCCACTAACGGATAAAGCAAATAACTCATAAAACCGGTTTGCATTACCAGAGATTGGGTAAGGGCTCGAAATAACCTTGAGGGGAAGGTGTTAGGCACCCCTCGAGGTCCACAACGGTGGGTCCCGGCCAAACTCGAATAGGGGAATTAGTCTTATAAGCAAACAAAGCAATTTAGACAAGTAGATATTTTGTTTAAAACAAGGAGTAAAGGGGGTCAAAAGTTTTTTATCCTATAGGATCACTTCTATGCAATACTTGGTAATCGCCCCCAAGTTGGGGTGCTACACATAGCATTAGCGCACAGGTCATCATATCATTTACTACCCAATTACCCTTCCCTTAGTGGTTATATAAGCGATTCTAATTAACGTACTCTATGTGTGCATTACCCCTCCCTTACTTATGGTCCTGGAGATGTTTAGGACTTCTAATTAAGGTAGATCTAGACCTTCCTATAGTGCTTAAAGGAGAAAATCTAAACGACAAACAAAACACATAGGACTGTCAGATAAAGGGAACAGTTAAAGGCTCACATTTACCTCCACAAATAAGCAGGCAATTGCACGTCTCCTATAGCAGGATATCTAGGTGAGCACAAAGCAGAACATATGCAGTGTTTTTATCAAAGCGAAGCAGAAGGCACTTAATCAGTTTGCCTACTGATTTTAGGACTTGCTGAATCTGGGCATTTCACAAACAGTCAAACAAAGCACAGTTTTATAATTTTAAGATTTTAGTCGCCCTATAGGCTTGCCTAGGCAAGGATCAGAGATGCCTATGAACATGATATCTAATCGTTATTAGGTCCTATAGGCATGCTGTCTAGGTCTAGAAACTGATTTTAAACTTATAGACATGGTATCTAGATGTGGGAATTGATTTAATCCTTATAGGCATGCTGTCTAGGTGTAGAAACTGATTTAAAACTTATAGACATAGCATCTAAATGTAGAAATTGGTTTGAAAACCTTATAGACATGGTATCTAAATGCAGAAGTTGATTCGAACCTTATTTGCATGCAGAAAGTGATTTAAACCTTATTTGCATGGTATCTAGAATGTGGTTCTAATTTTAAACTTATGGACATGGTATCTAAATGCACATAAGTGAACAAACATCGCGGCAACCTATAGGCATAGTTTCTAAATACAGGAACTGATTTTAAACTCTATAGGCATGGTATCTAAATGCACGGAAGTAAACAAACATCGCAGCAACCTATAGGCATAGTTTCTAAATGCAGGAACTGATTTCAAACTCCATAGGCATGGTATCTACCCGTTCCCAACAAAATACATATAAGAATCCCTCCCAGTTTTACTAATATCCCTAATATCTGTTTACAAAGAAATTGTTATTACAAACCAAGAATAAATAATGAATTACAGAAGTGAGACTGCTAAAACTATAGGGAGCCTGAATAGGCCCAAACAATAAACCTGAAAAGCCAGGCCTTCAACCACGTATGCCAATATTCTCATAGTGCGCCCAATGGTATCTTGGTGTGTCAAAGTTCCCAAGGGCCTCAGAGACCCCGAGCAATGCTCACACTAGAAAATCTTTAAGGAAACATTTTGGTAAGCAATTTTTGGAGAGCCAGCCCCAGTGTGTCAAAGTTTAGAGGAGTCTTATGGACTCCTAGCTAGGCAATGCTCACACTGGAAGGGGTAGGACCCTAGGTATTCTAAGAGTAGGAGTTGAAAGCAGTGTATTAAAATAGGAGACTGTTTTGTTTATAGAAAGATAGTTTGGGTTTCAGAAGTGCATAGAAGCAGATTATCAGATCACAAGAATCACAAGCAGCACAAACTTAGTAGGAGGAGCTCAGCCCTGAACTCCATCAATCAACAACAGATAAGGCAAAGTTTCACATGGCCTTAATCCATTAGCTATTACTAGGTGACCATACAGGCAGATGTTGGCCATAAGGCAGCATACTGGGATCAGATAATCATACACGAAGGCAATAAGGTTGAGAACATAGAAGTCATGAATCAATCAGGAATTTGTTAGGGATGAGTACTTAAAACAGGATAATAAGAACATGCTAGTTGAGAAATAAATAGGCATAGGTCATATAAGCAAACATGTAAGCATGCTAAAAGCAGGAGACACATAGGTTTATTTAAACATAAGTAGACAGGCTGATTAGGAACAATAAACATAAAACACAAAGATCTAATGAGGTAAAATAGACATGCTGATAACAGGGCACATGGTTAAGTTGAATAGCAGTAAACATGCTGAGTAGGGAAACACATAGGTTTAGTTAAACAGAAGAAAGACATGCAGATTATAAGGAAACACATAGGTTTAATTGAATAGCAATAGGGGAGGCATACCAGTTAAGAGATAGCAATAGAAGAGTGAAGCAAGCAGGGTCCAAAGGTCTAGCCTTGGCTTCCAGCTGGCTAGACAGTGCAACAAACAAAGAGTAGAAAAATTGTGGTAGAGGAAGAGAGCAAGAACTTTTGTGTGTCTTTCTATGTCTGTGTGGGTATGTGTTAAAGAAAAAGAATGAGGCTTATATAGCATTGGTAGAGTAGAGTAAATAAGGTAAAGCAGTTTAAAGGTTTGCAAATAAGGCAAAGAAATAATCAGTCAATCAATTTAGGCATGACAGGATTAATCAGTAGGCAAAAATCAAGGGATTATATCAAAAATAACTCAGAATTGAGGTCCAAATAAGGTAAGTGGTGAGTCTGATATCCAATTAGAGTCAGAACACCAAAACCCGGCAAATAATAGGTAGTCACGTAAATAAGGTAACACAAGTAAATTAGCGTCCAATCTAGGGTTGATAAATCAATCAGCCCACAAATTAAGCTTAGCAGGAACAATTAAGGCAAGTAGTACTAGTTAGGAGTCCCAAAATAAAGAAAGTAAATAAAATTACAGGAAGTAATCACCTCAATAAACAAAGCAAATTTCAAACCCTAGGCAGTTTTGGTAATCAATCAATTATTTAGGAATATCGGGCAAATATTGAGGCGAGTAATGAAATAATCAATCAAAATAAAAATTAGAACACAATCATGAATGAATCAGTGGAAAAAGATAATCAAACACATAGGATTTTTTAGAAAAGTTTCGCAGAAACAGACGAAGTGAAACCCTAGTTCTCAGAGAACATTAGGGTCGATTAATAATGAGAAAAACAGAAGATCTTTAAGGAAAATACCATGGAAACTCAAAATCGTTTCAGGTTCAAAGAGATCTAAACAACAAATAACAGGGAAGCAAAACCCTAATGTAAAGGGATACTAAAATCGATTAATCAATAAAGAGAACAAGAAATTTTAAAAAGAAAACTACTGGGTAAACTCAAAACCACTCCAGATCTACAAAGATCTGGACAGATTCATGTTGAAAAGATTAGGGTTTCGAGAAAAAGGGACGAGGTAAAGGAAAATCTAACCATGGCTACAAAACCAACGATACTCACAGCATTGATGAACACAAGGCGCTGTTCATAAGGAATAGAAGAGGCTAGGTCGATTCTGAGTCGAACTACTTCGAGGTTTCCTCAGCAAAACAACAAGAATCGAATATCCAACAGAAGTAAGAGGCCAGCAGGGGCCGGAAAACACAAGGGAACCCCATGGAAGGGGTAAGAATCGAAGGGGTTTGGGGAAATTTTGGGTGTCGGCGCTAGGGTTAGGGTTAGCTTCAGAGAGAACCGGAGAAGAAGAGGGATTCAAAGACGGCTATCTTCAGAGAATGGCTAGGGTTAGGGGGTCGTTTGGGATAAAAACGAAAGGGAGATTGTGGACCGTTAATCTCAGAGATCAACGGCCACGATTAGAAAAGGTTTGGGTCGGGTAGTCGGGTAGAGGTCATTTGGTTTTGGGATGGGATGATTTAAGCTTAGGTTAGTTTAAATTGGGCGGGGGGGGGGTCGGT
>NW_017676188.1:15432-17265 GCF_001879085.1 Nicotiana attenuata | reverse complement strand
GGGGGGGGGGGGGGGGGTCCGATTTTGGGTATAATTAAGGGGCTATTTGTTAAATACCAAATTTATTAATAGAATAAATTTAAGAATAGCTAATTAAATGATAAAAAATGATTTTTATGCATGAAGGTGATTTAAAATAATTACTTAATATTATAAAAATATTAAAAGTTATTTTCTGTATAGGTAATGTAATTATGCATAAGGATGGGCTATTATTGCAAAATGTGCAATTATAGTCTTAAAATGCAACTGTAATTGTAGAAAATGCGATTAAAAATATTTGAACTTATACGAGTATAAATGATGAATTTAGATGACTAAATCATTGTAAAGTAATATGAGGGATAATTATTGAATATTTATAAAATTAAGATGCAGAAATAAATTGATTTGAGGCCTTTAAAAATTATAGAGAAAATTGTAAAAACACTTGTGCAAGTTTGTAAATGCACGTACAATATTTTGAAAGTATGTATCCATGCTTAAAAATATATGAGCGAAAAATTGGGTATCAACAGCTGCCCCTCTTTACCCGGGAAGGATGAAAGAGTTTTCGGGTAAAGAAATGATGATCGATTTTGACCGAATGGGTGTTTTGAATAAAAAATGGAGGCCGAACCCTGGTCTCTGAGTTGCCTACATATCCCTGGTTTTATAGGAATCAGGCCATGTGTAGTTCTGGACCCAGCGGTGAATGAAACCGATGGAGTTGTTATGGGAATGGTAGCCAGTTTTAGCAAAGGTTCTTTTGTGAAGGGTAATGTCAGATGGAGTTATGATTGTGAGTCTGGAGTGTAACAGATGTATTATAGGGCAGATATCTGAATGGTCACAGAGTAAGGTGGGTATTTGATGGAATCGATTGTAATGGCAAAGTGAAAATGGTATGAGCGGAAACCGGAGCGAAGGTTGCTCCTGTTTGAAGAACGATTACCTCCTGGATTACCTACAAAACTCAAAATACTATGCATGCAAGTATATAGATTACTGCGAGAATTTAAACATGACGCAAATTCCCTTTGGACTATGAAGGTTGTCTTTGGACGGTAAGGATGATGTCCTTAGACCATGACGTCCCGGGCCATGAATTATAAGACAGGAGATTCGCAGGCCATGAAATGATGTTCTCGGGCCATGAGGATGGTGCCTCTGAACTATGATGCCTTTGAATAATGATGTGCAAGTATTGAGAGATCCTCAGGCCACGGCATGGTGTCTTCGGGCTATGAGGATGATGCCTTCGGACTATGATGCCTTTGGACAGGTTGGCTATATGTGAGCCCATGAAGTGCGGAGATATGATACCGAAAGTGATAATAAGACAAAGCTTAGTCTTCTGCGGTGTTTGGGGGTAGAGCTTAGCCCGAGGGAAGAAGATAGTGCCAAGTTTAGGATAGAGCAACATTTACGCAGGGAGGGACAATGCTTAGTCCCTGTGGGAAGGAAATGCTTAGCCTTATGCAAATACGAAGGTAGGGCTTAGCCTCATGCAAGATTTGAGACAGGCTTAGTCTCATGCAAAGAGAAGGCAGTGCTTAGCCTTATGCAGGAAGGGAGGCAGCGCTTAGCCTCATGCAAGATTTGAGACAAGGCTTAGTCCCATGCAAAGAGAAGGCAGTGCTTAGCCTTATGTAGGAAGGGAGGCAGGACTTAGCCTCAAGCAAGATTTGAGACAGGGCTTAGTCTCATGCAAAGAGAAGGTAGTGCTTAGACTTATGCAAGAAGGGAGGCAGGGCTTAGCCTCATGCAAGATTTGAGACACGGCTTAGTCTCATGCAAAGAGAAGGCAGTGCTTAGCCTTATGCAAGAAGGGAGGCAAGGCTTAGCCTCATG
>NW_017676188.1:0-15368 GCF_001879085.1 Nicotiana attenuata | reverse complement strand
CGGTGCTGGAGGACAATGAAGCTTTATTATGATAAGGGCTGCCTACATATCCCCTCTTAAACGGGAATCAGGTCAAGCGTAGTTCAATTACATCATATGAAGGAATGTAAACAGTCTAAACATAGTATCTCTTGACTGCGTCTGAATTGATTTGTTTTGGCCAGACTTCTCCGTCCATTTCTGCAAGTATGAGTGCTCCTCCTGTTAGCACCCGGTGAACCATGTAAGGACATTGCCAGTTGGGAGAGAATTTCCCTTTGGCTTCATCTTGATGCGGGAAGATCTTCTTCAGCACCAACTGTCCCGGTGTGAATTGTCTTGATTTGACCCTTTTGTTGAAAGCTCTGGACATTCTGTTCTCAAATCAACTAGCGAAAAAGTAAAAGGTGATACATGGTGCTTGTTCAGCCTTGCTACCCCGAAGCTCTCCGGGCTCTGGTGGTTCTCATGGACCAATTATTGAGGCGCGCTCCTCGGCTCACAGCTTGTATGGAAGGGCCTTCCTCCCCTTCCTCTTTGAAAATGATATAACAGTCCATATTGCTGTCTTCCAAGAACAGATTCTTCATTGCCGCTAATGCTTCCTCTTCTTCTGACCCATATATGACGTCTGCTGGCTGGAAAGTCTGCTCCAGGCGAGGTATCGGATGCTCCAATGGGTAATAAGGACCGCGCCATGGCGGCGACCATTCACTAAACTCTTNGTGCTGGAGGACAATGAAGCTTTTATTATGATAAGGGCTGCCTACATATCCCCTCTTAAACGGGAATCAGGTCAAGCGTAGTTCAATTACATCATATGAAGGAATGTAAACAGTCTAAACATAGTATCTCTTGACTGCGTCTGAATTGATTTGTTTTGGCCAGACTTCTCCGTCCATTTCTGCAAGTATGAGTGCTCCTCCTGTTAGCACCCGGTGAACCATGTAAGGACATTGCCAGTTGGGAGAGAATTTCCCTTTGGCTTCATCTTGATGCGGGAAGATCTTCTTCAGCACCAACTGTCCCGGTGTGAATTGTCTTGATTTGACCCTTTTGTTGAAAGCTCTGGACATTCTGTTCTTATAAAGCTGACCGTGACATACTGCGTTCATTCTTTTTCTGTCTATCAGGGCTAGTTGCTCATAGCGGCTCCTTATCCATTCTGCATCACTGAGTTCGGCTTCCTGTATGATCCTTAAAGAGGGAATTTCTACCTCGGCTGGAATGATAGCTTCGGTACCATAAAGCAGTAAATAAGGGGTTGCCCCGGTTGATGTGCAGACTGTAGTGCGGTACCCCAATAGGGCGAAGGGTAACTTCTCGTTCCACTGTTTGTGATTTTCTACCATATTCCTTAGTATCTTTTTGATGTTCTTGTTGGCAGCTTCCACAACTCCATTCATTTGAGGCCTGTATGCTGTAGAGTTTTTGTGCTTGATTTTGAAGGTTTCATACATGGCTTTCATCAGTTCACTGTTGAGATTGGCTACATTATCAGTGATAATGGACTCAGGAACTCCGAATTAGCAAACAATACGATCCTTGACCAAATCCGCGACAACTTTCTTGGTTACAGCTTTGTAAAATGCGGCCTCTACCCATTTTGTGAAATAGTCAATAGCCACAAAAATGAACCGGTGCCCATTAGAAGTGGTGGGCTCAATTGGACCGATGACATCCATTCCACAGGTAACAAAAGGCCAAGGGGTACATGTTGCATTGAGCTCGATTGGTGGTACCTTTATCATGTCTGCATGTACCTGGCACTGGTGGCATTTTTGTACGTACCGGATGTAATCCGTTTCCATGGTCATCCAAAAGTATCCAGCTATGAGTATTTTCTGCTAGCACAAAGCCATTCATATGTGGTCCACAAGTTCTGGCATGTACCTCCTTGAGCGGTCTAGAAGCTTCCTTTGCGTCAACACACCTTAACAGCCCCAGATCGGGAGTTCTTCTATATAGTGTCCCTCCGCTTTGGATGAAGTGATTGGACAGCCTCCGCAGCGTGCATTTCTAAGTATGGTTTGCCTGCTTTGGATATTCTCCTCTCGCCAAATATTCTTTGATGTCGTGGGACCAAGGTTTTTCATTTGTTTCTTCTTCAACATGAGCACAGTAAGCTGGCTGGTTATGGATTTTCACCATGATGGGATCGATGAAATTCTTGTCTGGATGTTGTATCATTGATGATAAGGTGGCCAGTGCATCTGCGAACTCATTTTTAATTCTGGGCACATGTTTGAATTATATCTTTGTGAATCTCTTCATTAGTTCCTGCACATGATACAAGTATGGCAGTATCTTGGTGTTTTTCGTAGCCCATTCTCCTTGAACCTGATGTACTAGAAGATCCGAATCACCAATTACCAGCAGCTCTTGTATATTCATATCGATCGCCAGATTGAGCCCCATGATGCAAGCCTCGTATTCTGCCATATTGTTGGTGAATGGAAACCTAAGCTTCGCGGATACAGGGTAATGTTGACCTGTTTCGGATACCAAAACTGCTCCGATGCCCACTCCTTTGAACTTTGCATCCCCATCGAAGAACATTCTCCAACCGTCGTAAGCTTCAGCAATGTCCTCTCCTACGAATGATTCTTCTTCATCAGGAAAATACATTCTCAAGGGTTCGTATTCTCCTCCCACAGGATGTTCAGCAAGATGGTCTGCCAATGCTTGTCCTTTGACCGCCTTCTGAGTTACATAGATGATATCGAACTCACTTAACAGTATCTGCCACTTAGCTAACTTCCCGGTTGGCATAGGCTTTTGAAAGATGTATTTCAGAGGGTCCATCTTGGATATGAGGTATGTGGTATAGGCACAAAAGTAATGCCTCAATTTTTGAGTTGTCCAGGTCAAAGCACCACAAGTACGTTCTAGCAGGGAGCATCGTGGTTCATAAGGTGTGAACTTCTTACTCAAATAGTATATGGCTTGCTCCTTTCTTCCTGTCTCGTCATGTTGTCCCAAAACACATCCGAAAGCTCCATCTAATACAGATAGATAGAGTAGCAAAGGTCTCCCAAGTTCTTGCGGGACTGGGACTGGTGGTGTGGACAGGTATTTCTTGATTTTGTCAAAAGCCTTCTGACAATCTTCGGTCCAACTCATTTCAGCGTCTTTCCTCAACATTTTGAAGATGGGTTCACATATAACTGTGGACTGCGCTATGAAGCGACTGATCTAGTTGAGACGTCCTAGGAAGCTCATCACGTCCTTCGTGCTCTTTGGTGGTGGTAATTCTTGAATAGCCTTAACTTTGGATGGGTCCAACTCGATTCCTCGGCGGCTGACAATGAATCTCAACAACTTTCCTGCGGGAACCCCTAATGTACATTTTGCGGGGTTCAGCTTTAGATTGTACCTCCTTAACCTATCAAAGAACTTTCTCAAGTCTGTTATGTGATCTGCGGCGCTCTTGGATTTGATGATGACGTCGTCAACATACACCTCTATTTATTTGTGTATCATATCATGGAAGATGGTTGTCATGGCTCTCATGTAGGTAGCCCCAGCGTTATATAGACCAAATGGCATCATCGTGTAGCAGTATACCCCCCACGGTATGATGAAAGCTGTTTTCTCTGCGTCTTCTTCATCCATCCAGGTCTGGTGATAACCCGCGAAGCAATCTACAAAGGATTGGAGTTCATGCTTTGCGCAATTGTCGATCAGGATATGTATATTTGGTAGTGGAAAATCGTCCTTGGGACTTGCTCTGTTTAAATCTCGATAATCAACACATACCCTGACTTTCCCATATTTCTTCAGAACTGGCACAATGTTGGCTAGCCAGGTTGGATACTCAACTACCCTGAGGACCTTAGCTTTGATTTGCTTAGTGACTTCCTCCTTGATTTTCAGGCTCATATATGGTTTGAACTTTCTGAGTTTCTGCTTTACTGGCGGACACATTGGATTGGTAGGCAACTTGTGAGCCACTATGGATGTGCTCTGACCGGTCATGTCATCATATGACCATGCAAAGATATCCTCGTATTCCTTCAAGAAACAAATGTACTCCTCCTTCTCTAACGGTGATAAGTGAATGCTTACGCGAGTTTACTTGACGGTTTTGGCGTCTCCCAAATTTATTGCTTAGGTCTCGTCCAGGTTGGACATAAGTTTATTCTCAACATTCTCAACCTCCCTAAAAATTCCCTCAGGTATTTCATCCTCTTTTTCTGAGTCACTATCCTTATGTTGTGTTGTCTCATTACATGTCACAGTCATCGATTCATCAGGAAAAATAATAATAACGTTGTAGAAAGAAAATGTGAAAAATAATAATGACTAATAAATAGCAGTGCATTGATTAAATTTTGAAAATATCCAAAACAAGTACGGTTCGGTGAATCGAGCAATTATTTTGAAACAAAACGCGTCTTTAAAACAAAATTACTGAAAACATCTGAAATGCCCAGCATGGCTATAGAAATAAATTAGGCTAAATGCCAAGCTACCCAGGGACTCGGCGGGCCCGAGATGGTGTGGCAGTCCAATGCCTGAGAACATCTCCCTTCTCCACGGTCTGAATGGTGAGGCCTTCTTCCTCCTCCTCCTCAATTATCGCACTGCAATCCATATCCTCGTCCTCTAGGAACAAATTCTCATCCCAGCTAAGGCTTCTTCCTATGCAGTTCTCCATATTGTATCAGCCTGGTGAAAAGTCTGATCCAGATGTGGCACTGGTTGCTCGAGAGGTAATAAGGACAGCACCATGGAGGCGACCAATCATTGTATTTCTGCCAGGTGTATGGGTATCCCAACCCGAAGGTTGTGCCATGACATTTCAACTGTACCGGCTTGGTAATGCCCTGGAGTTCCTTCCCAAGCCCTGTGCCAGGTTCATACCCAGACCATGCTAGTATGCTTTCTATTTTGTTACTCCACCATTTGTCTTTCTCAACTGCATTGACATGTTCAATGTGGTGATAAGTTTCCCCTCCTAGCCTTCTTCTATTCTCAATAATCGGGATAGTTTGGCTGGTGTAAATAGGGTTACTCCCATCTCCGTGAATGACTACCTCCTGGTGGTTCCACTGGAACTTCACGGCCTGGTGTAGTGTGGAAGCCACAGCCCCAGCGGCATGTATCCAAGGTCGACCCAACAGAAGATTGTATGTAGCCGATATGTCAAGCACTTGGAATTCAACATCGAACCAAGTTGGCCCCATCTGCAAGCAAAGGTTAGTCTCCCCAATCGTGGCCCTTTGAGACCCATCAAAGGCTTTCGCGTTCATACTTCCTGCCCGTATCTCGTGGAAATCTTTGCCTAATCTATTTAGAGTAGTTAACGGACAAATGTTGAGACTCGAGCCCCCATCTATTAGGACCCTAGCAATGAATTTGTCTTCGAACTGTACAGTGATATGCAGTGCCCTGTTGTGGCTTAACCCTTCAAGCGGTAGTTCATCCTCATGGAAGGTGATCTTATGACTTTCCAGCACTTTCCCTACCATGTTAGCCATTTCTCCACTGGTGATGTTGTTGGGTAGGTAAGCTTCATTTAACACCTTCATCAGAGCACTCCTATGTGTTTCTGAATTTTGCAATAGCGACAAGATGGATATCTGGGCGGGAGTTTTGTTTAACTGATCGACGACTGGGTATTCTCTCGCCTGTACTTTCCTCCAGAGATCGTCTGGCCCGGTTTCAATAATAGGTTGCTTAGTAGCAGCCTCTTTGCTCGATCCTCTCAAATGTTCGGGTGTATAGATCCTTCCCGCTCTAGTCATTCCTTGTGCGGCATCAGATTCTTCCATCTTTGCTTTTCCCTTTCGCCTGGCTTCCGCAACATAGTCCCACGGTATGGCGTTGGAACTGAAAGGAGGTGTGGTTGCTACTGTCACTATGAAAGGTGTGGCCACTTTTACCTCAAATGGAACAGGTGTGGCTGCAGGTGGTGCTACCTCTACCTCAAATGGAACCGATGCAGCTACCTCAACTTCGACTGATGGCTGTATCTATACGACAATAGGAGCGAGTGTGACTGTAGGTTTAAAGTCATCGCCTTCCCGAATAAGCCCGATTGACCCCTCAGGATCCCATTCTTCATCTGTCTCTATCACATGTACCCCATCACCCCTATGATCTGGAAGAGGATTGTTGCGGACGTTGGGTGCATCTTCCTTTGCCTATATGACCTTGTTATCAATCAATGTCTGGATCTTATCTTTCAATGTTCGGCACTCGTCAATGGTGTGCCCCTTCATACCGGAATGATATGCATAGGTTTTGTTTGGGTTGACCCATTGAGATGAGTTATCCATTGCCACAGCAGGAATAGGGGTGACATAACCAGCGACCTTCAATCTTTCGTACAACTGGTAGATGGGTTCAGCAATAGCAGTGTATTGTCTGGGTGGTTTGCGATCAAAGTTAGGTCGGGGTTTCTGGTACTTTGGATGAGTCGGAGGTGAATGAGAGTAGGCTGGCTGGGTGTTATAAGTGTGGTAGGCGGTGGCGAGTTGAGAATATATGGGAGATGAGAGTTGGTATGTGGGTGGAGGTGTTTGGTATGTGGGTGGACGTGTTTGGTATGTGAGCAGGGACTTTGGGCCTTGAGCCACCATTACTGCCCCCACTTCTTTCTTATTCGATATGCCACCTGTTTGCAATGCTTTGTTTGTGGCCTGCATTGCCTCGAAATTTGTCACCATCCCGCTTTTGATACCCTCTTTAATCCTTTTTCGAGTTTGATGATATCGGAGAACTTGTGATTCTCAATGACCATAAGCCTTTCATAATACTGTGGGTCCTGTGCCCTGACAAAGAACTTGTTCATCTGTTCCTCGACTAATGCTGGTCAGACCTTGGCTGCTTCTGACCTCCACCGAGTAGCATACTCACGGAAAGTCTCAATTGGCTTCTTCTTTAGGTTCTGGATATAGAAGAGATCTGGTGCATTCTCCGTATTGAACCTGAACCGATCCATAAAGTCCGATGCCATGCTCACCCAATTGGCCCATTTCTAAAGATTCTGGCTTACTTACCAGGACAGGGCATCTCAGGTAAGACTTCTCATGAAGAGCTTCATTCGGATTCTTTCATCTTTTCCGACCCCCACGAGCTTGTCGCAATAAGTTCTCAAATGAACCTTGGGTTCACCCTGAACTCGACTTGTCAATTTCTTGAGCTCCTCAGCCGTGTTCTTGATGAGTAGGTCCTTCTCAGAGGATTCTGGTGCATAGGAGATTGGTTGAGAGGTGTAAGGCATGGTTTCCACGTATATGTGGTTGTTTTGGTGAGTGCCAGGGATTTGGGTGTAGTGGTGATCATTGGTTGAATTTTGAGGATCGGGAATAGGTTATGGCGTGTTCTGAGGAGTGTGATAGGTAGTGGCTTGCGGGTACTGGATTGGTTGATGGTGGTGTTGTGGAGGAGTTGGTATTGGTAGAGGATTGGGATTTTGAGGTGGAGTTGCATATTGATGGGGTGCGGGAGGATTTTGTGGATGCTGGTTTGGTGTATTTTGGGGAGGTGCTGGGTTTTTGGTATTTTGTTGGTTGATGTCGGGGACGTTCAGGGTGAGGGGGAGGTTTGCTAAGTTGCGGACCTGCTCAAGTTCTCCTTGTAACTCCAGTATTTTTTGCTCTAACCGCAAAACCAAGTCATTCGGTGCCGGAGTACTCCGACCGTCTGAAGTTTGCGCGTTCTCAGTGTTTTCCTTTCGAATGCCACTCAAGTCATCCATCTTAGTTTTCCCTTTGCTTTTCGTATTACTTGGAGGAGGAGGAGGAGGATCTGGTGTGGTATGCTGATGATGCCAGTATGTGCGAACCAAATTTAGGGGATGGGAATAATAAAGAATAAAGAAAAACAAAGGGTAAACAAGTTAGTAGGAACTCTGAAAAGTTTGCAGTATTTAAACATATATTGCCGGAATATAAATTCGCGCCCTAGTTTGGGAGCCTCGTAGTGCCCGAGATAGGCCTAGAGACAAATAGATTTGGGGAAATTCAGTGCCAATAATTGCCTCATTTCATTAATGTAAAGATAGACGACCCAAAACGACAATAAGATAAAAAGTCACTAATGGCACTTGGCCTTTTTACATTTGAAAAGCAAGTAAACCTAATCTACTTAGTCCCAGAAGGACCTTTTCCAGGCTGGATGCTCTTGTCGATCAGATCCCCCAGTTCGCGCAGGTTCAGCATTAAGAATGCCCTTGCCAAATGTCCTCCTTCGTTCCCTTAAGCGTTCTGGCAGTCGGTGACTATCTTTCTCATTTTCCCTTCCAATTCCTGCAGACTGTAATCCAGATATTCCAACCTTTCACTGGATTTAACAACCCTCTCTTTCCACTCGTTGATCATTTCCATATCAGCCTTGTGTTTCTCCATATGCTCGGCTTCAGACTCGCGGATTCTTTTGCACAGTTTATTATATTTCACCTGTGCTTCGGCAACTTCGTCTATGACCCTGTTTCCCGGACCAACTCTTTTCTCGAATATTCCCCCTATATTATCACCCAACCATGAGGGGTAGAAGAACGCATGACCAGCATGATATCGATCTGGCTCGATAGTATTCTTTTCTACGATAATCTACAAGTGCCACATGTATTGTGCTTCATTTTTGTACGGAATGGCATCACCCTGAAAATCAGCTATGAAGGACTCATTTTAGCAACCCATGGTATGAACTGCTTACTGTCTGTCTGTCTCATAACCCCAAGGGGAGCATAAGGGTATATGCCCCTCAACCCAATTAGCACCAAGTGTGGAACGTCCCTGGATCTGATAATGAACTCGTCGGTAGGGAACCATTCAAACATCCATTGAACCTGATCCTCGGTCAAATTGTTGAAAACTGCACCCATCCTATAGCATCCTCTGTTTGAACAAACCTGTCCGGGAGATAGGTCATTTTCTTGGGATGATGGAAGGCTATGTGACCATTTCATGGCCTTCGCGGAAACTCTTGACGGTGATGACCCTTTTGGAGATGTTCTAGCAGCCAAACTTGTAGCAGCAGATTGCAACCTAAGAAGTATTTGTACCCTTTCTAGCAGCGCTCTAAGGCCCGGTAGATGTCTGCAATGATCATAGGGACAGTGGTATATGTTTGTCCTTCGATACCTTCTATCAAAGTTTTGGCTACCATGGCTAGTCTGGTGTGAATTATGTCCCCTTGGATCGGGAACACCAGCATACCCAAGAAACAAACGATGAACACAAAGACCCTGCGGTGAATCCAACCTAAGGAGGTGATGGAAAATTTATCATCAAAGATACGGTAAGATCTGCTATGACCGTATCGTTCATAGAGGAAGTCGAAGGGTATGTAGGAGTTTTTCAGGCACTCCAAGTCATCATTCTTCTTTAACCCCATCATCTTAAGGAATCCCCTAGTAGTGCGATTTTCAGGTGCCAATAAACCAGGGCTGTCCCAAGGTAGCCCAGCAAATCCCCCTATTTCTTCCGAGGGGGGGGGGGGTCATTTCTATGCTTCCAAAGCGGAACACGGCTCTTTCTTGGTCCTAGAACATGGCGGCGGCCTCGATCAACATTTTGTTCGGCTGGAGGTCCAACAAAGAAGGAAAATTTCCTAAGACACTTTCACATGATTTTTATCACTTGATGGAAGATCCCTCCACCAATCTAGCAATGGTGATGGTATGTTACTGACCATGCCGAACCGGGGACTTCGTGCCTCATTTTCTGCAAAACAAATATAGTTAGGCCCTTTCCCCCTCCGGATCCGACTATTTATACAACAATGAGTAGCATATTGGCACTTATTTCTCCCAAATTAATGCACACAATCATGGTTGCATCCGTTGGGATTATGGAAAAGCCGATAGACTTTTGGATGTCTTAAAGGGTTATTATGTGGACAACATATTAACCCGGCTAGGTTTGACCATGATGCACATACGATTAATCAGAGTAAGGTTTCTATAGAGGTCTAGACCGGTACCCTCAAGTGGACAACTTGAGAGGGAAAGGCACGGAACCCTCGACTGCACAGCTGATCGACTAGTTTTACCACAAATACGCCTTTCCACTTTAATGGGTGATATATATAGGAAGAGCGCAAACACTCCTCAAGCGTTGCTAGAGGATTGATTACGTACGAGTGGAATATGATGTTGAGCATGATTTATGCAACAATAAAAAGCACGTTATCATGTATTTGCACGTTTGAAAATGATAAATGCGGCATTAAATAATTGAAAGACAGTTAAGAAAGAAAACAAAGAGACACGTCAGTTTCCGTAGTAAAGGAAATTATAAATGCTTAAAAATAGGCAATTAATTCAAATAAGGGGGGAAGGGAAAGGGTGTGCATGTATTAACAGGATAAAGCATGCTCAAGACTAATTAAAAAAAAATAAGTTTGTTATGGTAAGAGTCTAAAAATATACCCAGTAGAGTCGCAATGCTGTCCCGCCCCCTTTTTCCTCGCGGAGTCCGGGTTTCGACATCTCTTTGGGACAACTCATTTCCTTTTGGGAATTGGGCATGGAATTTGAAAAGTCGCCACCTAACGGATTTAAGGTGCGTTAGGGCACCTAAAGCAAATAACTCATAAAATCGATTTGCATTACCAGAGATTGGGTAAGGGCTCGAAATAACCTTGATGGGAAGGTGTTAGGCACCCCTCGAGGTCCACAACGGTGGGTCCCGGCCAAACTCGAATTAGGTGAATTAGTCTTATAAGCAAACAGAGCAATTTAGACAAGTAGATATTTTTTTTAAAACAAGGAGTAAAGGGGGTCCTAAGTTTTTTATCCTATAGGATCACTTCTGTGCAATACTTGATAATCGTCCCCAAGTTGGGGTGCTACACATAGCATTAGCGCACAGGTTATCATATCCTTTACTACCCAATTACCCTTCCCTTAGTGGTTATATAAGCGATTCTAATTAACGTACTCTATGCGTGCATTACCCGTCCCTTACTTATAGTCTTGGAGGTGTTTAGGACTTCTAATTAAGGTGGATCTAGACCTTCCTATAGTGCTTAAAGGAGAAAAATCTAAGCGACAAACAAAACACATAGGACTGTCAGATAAAGGGAACAGTTAAAGGCTCACATTTACCTCCACAATTAAGCAGGCAATTGCACGTCTCAAACAACTCGTTCGAATATATGTCAAAAATTGATTCCGCCCGAGAATGGCGACTTCAGGTTCGACCTCGCCCAAACACGCAAATTCGAATTCACAATCAAAAGAGTCAGGGAATCATCACAGTGAAAATCAAAAGATACACAAATGAGGGAAAGATAACTATTTTATTCAAATACACATGCCCGACAGCCACACCTTACGAAAGGGCCTGAAACGGACCCTTGGGAAAGGAAAGTAAACAATAAAAGAAAAAAAAACTAAGTACATAGGATGCGGCAAAAGCCTCACTCCGCATCATCTCCGCCGCCGTTCTCCCCGATATCACCATCACCATTAGAAGGGACCTCATCCTCATTGTCGATGCCCTCCCCAGCCTCCAAAGTCACAGGGTCATATCCACAAGCAGCGAGCCTCGCGTGCCTTTACCCGAGCATCTTCAAAGGTGGCCTCTGAGACAGTCCCCGCCTCCCACAAACCCTTATAAATATCTCGCTATGCCTCGGCGTGGACCCACAACTCATATACGCGGCGTGGGACCGCGGCAGAGACAGACTCGACCTGGGCCAATAGCTATTCCTTCTCGGCCTCGAGTGCCACGACCCGGTCCCCTAGGCTCGAAGCCTTCCGGTCGATTTCACCAATACGCTCCTCGAGCCGTGCCTCCCTCAGCATGGCCGTAGCACTTTTAGATTCCTGTTCAAACTGGAGGACGCGGATGGTGTCCTCCAGTGCCGCCGCTCTCGCCAAAGCCGATGTCCGAGCCTTCTCTGCACTCTCCATTTCAGCCACTTTCTTTTCCAGCTCGGCCAACTTCCCCATCCATTCAGTGCTCAAGGCTTCAACTCTGGTAGCTCTGCTCGAGTTCGACCTGCAGAGACAACACCTTCACCTGAAGATCCTCGCACTCCGCGGCAACCCCTTTGCCCACCTCGAGTTCCTCGTCTTTGGTACGGAGCAGTTCCCCGAGCTCACTGCATCTGCGGATGGACTGAATCAACTCCTGATCCCTTTTCTCCAACTCTTCCCTGATGGATTGGGCGCCAGTACCTGCCCTGAGCCGCTCGTGCATCTCACGAAACTTGTTGCGATACCGCCGATATTTTTCAAGCATCTTCAGAAAAATTACGGCCCGAGTCTCGGCTCTACGAGCACTCTCGATCTCCAGCATGTAAGACTAAAAACAAAGGGAGGAAAGGAGTTGGTAAAGGTCGGGGTCACAAAGCAAAACAAAAAAAGGAAGTAACAACGACAAACAAAAAAGGGGGGGTCTTACCCTTAGACCCATTGCAGCCACGCCACGTGAAAATTTGGCGTCACTAACATCCTGGAGAGCTCCGCTTTCTGCGGCAGAGCATAGATGGTCAAACTACGGCAAAAAATCCATCGTGTCTCGCAGAAGGTTGAGATCCGACGGAATTTCGAGTATTCGAGATGGGCCTCCCGCTCTCACTAGAGTTCGGGTAAAGCCATCCTCGAACATCCTAATGTCATCAGGATCGAGGTCGAACTCGAATTTGTAATCGTCGACCATGACCCCTTTTCCCCTCTCCTTGGCCGAAGAAGGAGTACGGTTTGGCCGGGATGTCGAAGGGCCATTCGAGATAGTGACGGCAGCCTCGGGACTCCGTCTTTCCCCCACACCAGCCTGTTGACCGCTTATAACAGGTATAGCCTCTACGGCCGGGTTGGCATCACCGCCGGTTTCGGGCACCACCAAGGCAAGGTCGCCCCTCTAAGATGTTTCGGCTTGAGGAGCCACTTCAAACACCACCCATCATCTCTTCGATGGGGCCTCTCTACTACTGGCACGGGAAGATTTTCCCGTTGGATGGATAGCAGGAACCGGAGTCTCTGGTCGAGGAGTAGACTCCGCACGAACGGCTTCGGCCGCAAGCGCAGATTGGGCAGTAGCTCTCGGCGCAGGCCGGGCAGCGGCTCTTGGCGTAGGTCGGGCAAGGGGCGCCGGTTGACGGAATGCGAGCGGAGGAGCCCTCATCCTTCGTACCCTCCCTGTCAACAAAGAAAGACGATCATATAATAGCAAGGCCAAACCATGAGGCAAAGAACAAAGGAAAAATTATAGCGAGCCGACTCACCGGTGAGAGGCTTACGCCCATATTTCTCACCGAAGGACGCCCACTCACGAATCCCCATTGTATGGGGGAGAATTCTGCTCACCCCTCGCGGATATCGTCAACTAGCGGGGGAGGTAGTCTCTCAGCTGCAAAAGCAAAAACAAGTCTTTAGCAACATCACCTAAAGGAGAACGATCGACGACCGCCTTAAGAGGAATCACAAAATAAAGGAAAACTTACGGGTGAAGTTCCACGTCTCTGGAAATCCGGCCGGGTCCGCCACAAGGTGCTCTGTCCGATCATAGAAGTAGCTTTCCCAGAAACAACGATTAGCCTTGTCGTCCATTTTCACCACCAAACTCTTGGTTCCTCGATGGTGCATGTGGATCATTGTACCCCCGAAGAGAATGCAGGGCAAAGATGTGAAGCATGTGCCCTAAGGAAATTCCTTGTCCGGCAAGCTCTGCGTACTTGATTAGCATGAGGAAGAGTTTGTACGCGTACGGAGAAAGCTTAGCCGAGAACACTTCGTAGAAGCGGCAGAAGTCTACCACCAGAGAGGAGAGGGGAAGCGTGTTCCCGATAACAAAAGGGTACACGTAAAATACGCAGTACCCCGGGCGGTGCAAATGTACAATGTCCTTCCCAGCCGCCGGTACCATTTAGATATGAGCTGGGATTCCCTACTTGGCCTTGAGCGTTGTAATCGCTGCTTCATCCATGGTGGAAAGTACAGGCTCCGGTTCATTTCCAGTAGGCTTTTTGAAGTCAGTCCCTAACTTCCTCGGACAGGATATTATCTCATCCACCGTCGGAAACCCCTCGTCTTCTACCACCTCCACTTCCTCTTCAAGAAGGGGTATGTCATTTTCCGGCGCCGTACCTTCAACCAATCTATCAGTCTGGGAAGAAGTACCAGCTATTATCTGTCTAAGATCGAAATAAACAAGAACAATGAAGGAAAAGAGAGAAAGGTCACGTCGAATCCTAACGTAAGCAGAAGTATGAAATACTGAAGAAGGTGGAGATTTGTAAAATTCTCTCAGGTAAATTGAAAAGCAGAACAATCAAATAAGGGATTCCCCCTATATATAGGAACGAAAATATCCCGAGCGAGAAACCCGAGAGCCACCAATCAAAAAGAACTAAAAGGGCACGGGAAACGATACGGTGCCTGGGAAACGTGCCCCATAATGATGCTTAAAAGGTATTCATGGCACCCTGAACCGACGTGACGGTCCATCTCTGAACTGACGTAACGGTCTAGTAAAGTCCTTGAAGCATCACGTTGTCACCTTGCCATGAGGACCTCGTCCCTCGCATGATGTCCAGATTTCTCTTAACTCTTGAATCAGCAGGGTCCGTCCATCGAGCTCGCCAAAAGGCGACCCCAACGGGCGGATAGACTAACTGTGTGGGTCAAAATATGACCATCAGATGGCAATTATTAAAGGGAACGGTAAGAGATCGGCCTAGCCATGGTCGTGCCCACGAGGTGTAATGGCGATGAGCATCTCGACTACTGCCGAGATCAGGCCATCAGAAGGCTTACACGGCAGTACGTAATACTGAGGCGATTGAGGAAGAGTACAGTCATGAGAATGCAAGCTGGTCAAGAACCGTTGGGTAAAAGGGGAAATTGACAATTATATATATATATATATATTTCCAAATCACGTACTCACAGACCGCTAAGTCGAAGAACAATACTCAGGGAACAATGAAAACGGGCGTGGTATGAAGGTGCATTGACCCAAGAACATAGCAAGGACTCCATGACTATATATAGGGAGGGAACCTTCCTAGAAAGGAGGGCTTTTTCTCTTTTTCCTCTCCTCTGTAATCTTCTTAGCAAAAAGAAGACAAAACAATTTTTCATACATTACGTAAACTGATTATCTCCATCGATTGGTGAGAGAAGAAATGAAAAACATCAATAAGATTGATCGCCCCTATTTTATCTTATTCATCATCTTCTGATTTGTTTATAGATCTGGAGTTTATTATGCTTGACTAAGATTTACCTCTTCATCTTCATTAATTGATTTAAACAAAAAAGTTTCAATATCTTTTTTGTCAAACAATTTGGCGCTATCTGTGAGAATTTTTTAGTCAAAATTCTTAGTCTCCTCCAGATCGAAACCCGTAATCATCCACCGAAGAAAGTGGTAAGTAAACTTCATGCGCTAATCCAAAGCATGATGTTGCATAGAAGCAGAAGT
>NW_017676187.1:0-50142 GCF_001879085.1 Nicotiana attenuata | reverse complement strand
GAAACTTCATAGATCAAACTTGATACTATTTTGATCATTTCATAAACTTCAGCCTACATTGAATCTTCACAATTGATAGGGTCAAAATGAGTACCTGGAAAAAGGAACAAAGGCAGGTATTGAGAACCAGTGAAGTAAGGCAACAACAACAGGAGTTCACACAGCAACAATCACACAGCTTCGAACCAGAAATGAATCAGCAGTCCCAAAAAAGTTCAAAATCAAACGGAATCTAGCAGATCCACTTTAACACAGCAGCAAACCAAATAGAAATGAACACCAGTGCATAGACAACCAACGAAACACCCAAACTAAGTCAAATCTGAACTTAAAACCCTTATGAAACTTCACTGGTGCATAGCCTAGCCAAATTCTCACTTAATTTGATTCAATTGTACTTGAAATGAGTCTCTACACTTCAACAAGCAGCAATAGTAACTACAGAATGTGAATTGATGAATATAAACTGAAATCAGTCTCTAATTTCAATGCAACAGTAGCATTTTTGGTTTTTCTGTTTTCTGATTTTTTTTGTATTTTTGTATATTTGAATTTCAAATGCTAATCTGAAGACTAAAATGGCTTTGGGAGGGAAATTTGGTGGCTGGGAACTCTGGGAATTTCAGGGGTGTCCAAAACTTGTGAAACAAGGCAATGGGTGTGCCTTTTATAGGCAAAGCCTAAGGCTTCCTTCAGATTTTAGTTTTCTTTTTAGTCCTTCTCATTTTCAGCTTTTAGTCCCTTATTTTTAAACTTGTTACCCAAGTAACAACACCTATTTTATTGAAAACTATACTAAAGTCTATTCTAGAAAGTCCTATACCCATTACAATTCCTATACTATCCCTTCCCTACTTTAAAAATTACTATTCCTAATAAAACTACCCTTTTCTATGCCTAAATTACCCTTTTATTTATTCTGAAATTACTAACCTGTACTAAACCCCAGTCTCTTTTACCCAACCAAAATTATTTGAAGGATTATAATTATCAGCTATAACCAAAGTCTGAATTAATGGACCAAATACTGAATCAAAGATCAATCAACAACTAAACTAATCTAAACTAACAAAATATTAACACAGAACCAAATGAATATCTAAAACAAAAATCGATACTAGAGTCTAGCAAAACATATTACAAAAACTAATAATCATGTGTTCAAACTAAATACCACACTATTTATCAATTAATGATTGGACTAATTATAACTATACTAATACTAAAACTAACAGAAAAATCGAAGACTAAATTAATAAAATCTGGAAAAAAAAATTGAACTAAACACAAACAAATAAATGCAAGGCGAAACAAAACACATATAAAATCAAAAAGAAAGAAAGAAAGAAATAGTAAAAATGGAAAACTTCTGACTAATTCTAGGGTTCTGTGGCCTTTACTGATTTCCAGCGACATTTGAATGCTTCCAGTGACAGACTTGGCACGAGGGAGGTGAGGGGGTCGTGTGGTACAAATTTGGGGTCGATTGGGTGAATTAGGGTTCTGACCGGAAAAATTTAAATGAAGATTCGAGCAAACCCAGGCAGATTCGAGACAAACGGGTATGGGGATTAGGTAGAGGAGGCTCAGGCGGTCACAGGGTGTTAATTTGGGACTGTGTGGCATACTTTGTGTTTTGGCCGGAAATATTCAATCGATTATTCGACGAGATGGGGGAAGATTCGAGGGAAATGACCATGGGGGTTGGAAAAAGGAGAAGAAGGAGCATCTATGGTGTTTTTCTGGTGGCCATTGGAATGACCGGCGTTCGCCGACGGCGGCTAGGGTTTTGCAGATTTGGGAGCGTTTGGTTGGGATTTGGAAGAAAACAATGGTGGATTCGGAGTGGGGAGACGGAGACGAGGCTATGGTGAAATTTGGGGGGTGATTGGAAGTTGGCCGCCGGCGGAGACGATTTCCGGCCGGCGGCGAAGGTGGAAGGCGGCGGAGCAGTGGCGGAGACATGGTACGAGGAAGATAGGTTATGTTTTAGGGTTTGTATATTTTTCGGACAATTTTATGTAAAAGTAAAACTCAATTGTGGTCGTTGGATTAGATAAAATTGATGGCCAGGATTGTGTGACGCCAAACGGCGTCGTTTAGTTATAGGGGGAACTGGACCGGGTATTTTGGGATTGGGTTTGGGCCATTTTGGCCGGATCTGGTTGGGTTTATTGGGCTCGAATTGGCCCAAGACTTGTGGCCTGGTCCTTTTCATTTCCATTTCTTTTGGTTTATTTTCTTCTCTTTTCTTCTTTATTTATTTGAATTTTGGATTTTATTAAATGTAATATTAAAAATAGCCAAAACCTAATTTAATTTTAAAATGAGACTAATTAGATTTCCTAGAATTAACTAGATCATAATTTTAAAAGGAGAATTAAACGAAAGTGAAATTAAAGGAACAAAAGATATAAAAGGATTATTTTTTGTTATTTTCTCTCTCATTTTCAATGATGTTTAATTAATATAAAAATCTAGAATTAGGTCCTAAATGCAAGTATGCTATTTTTGGAATTTTTTATTTTTTTTATAACACCTAAAAATGCACACAAAATGCAAACAAAACACAAAATCATGCAATTAATTCCTAAAAATTCAAATACTAAAAGAAAAATTCTAATTCAAATGAATTCTATAGGAGTAATTTAAGCGTTGCAAAAATCACGTGCTCACAGGCAGCGGATTATTTCTTTCAGATATGAAATAATATTTCTCCTTCTCTCTTCGAGATTAGGGTTCTTTCTGGCACATTTCTACTCAAATTAGTCTTATTTCTACAGTTTATCATGGTAACCGAGCATCGATTCATGTATCTCTCACTCCACTGATTCGTTTGATAGTACCCTCATCAAGTTTCCTTGGAGTTTGCTCACTGATGATACCAATTTCCGATCAAAAATTAAGCGGTGGTTCCGGCAAGGTAATTCTCTTCACAAGTTCTCTACTTTGGTGTGAGGTTTTATCTGCTATGGGTAGTTTTATTAACGATATGGAGGCGCAATCTAGTCCGTCTTCTAATAACTCCAATAATGATGGGTTTGAGGATTTCTCCCTTCCTGCATCTCATCCTTTTTATCTTCACCCGTCTGACAATCCCGGTACTCAGCTGGTGCATATTCCTTTCGATGGTAGTGATTTTGTTAGTTGGAGGAAAAGTATGTTAATTTCACTCTCTGCGAAAAACAAACTTGGGTTGATCAATGGTAGGGTTTCTCCGCTGTCCCCTTCTTCACGTTATTACCCTTATTAGGAGCTTTGTAATGACATGGTGATTGCATGGATCACCAACTCTTTATCTAGAGATATTTCTACGAGTGTGTTGGGTTTTAATACTGCTAGAGAAATTTGGACTGATATCAATGAAATATTTGGACAATCCGATGGTTCAAAATAAATTAAAAAACATAAGAAAATTAGTTCTCTCACTTAAGGATCCTCTGACATAGCGTCATATTTCACAAAATTAAGGAGTTTATGGGATGAATTAAACACTGCATATGTAGGGCATGTGTGCTTGTGTGGTGCCTTGCCTAAATTTCTTGAGGATCAGAAGTTATTTCAATTCCTTAGTGGTCATAATAAAGCGTATTCTACCGCCAAGAGTAATATCCTGATGTAGTTGCCTTTTCCAAAAATTAGTAAAGCATACTCCATGCTTCAACATGATGAACACCAAAGAGAGAATTCTACCCATTCTCCTAGTGTCTCAAATGACTCTATGTCTTTCTATGCTGCTTCTAGACCTCACAATCCTTCCAGATCATTTACTCAAAGGGTGAATTTTGATCCAAAGAAAACTTCCTCCACAGTCTCTTGCAAATACTGCAAGAAGTCGGGACACACTGTTGCGAAATGCTATAAGTTACATGGGTACCCTGCTGACTTCAAGTTTACCAGAGGAAGGAGGTCGGCTTCTTGTGTCCAAAGCACTAAAGGTTGCAAATTTGATTCTGGTACATCCAAGTTCACTGAGTGTGCTCCCCATGATTTCAGTAAGGAGCAGTACCAGCAACTAATGTCTCTTTTTCAACAAGTGAATTTGTCTCAAGTAGCGCATGACTCCTCTGCCAACACCCCTGCCTCTGCAAATTTTGCAGGTACTCTGAGTAGCTCTCTTGTTTTAGTTGTAGGTAATTTTGTATGTTGTTTGTCTCAGCTTAAGGTTGAACCTTGGATTTTTTATTATGGAGCAACAAATCACATGACACTACACAAATATTTACTCTCTAATGTTTCCCTGCTTCCTTTTTCCTAAACTAGTCACTCTTCCTAATGGTTACAAAGTAAAAGTGGTTTCAACTGGTTCTTTGTCTTTAACTTCTGACATTGTTTTACTTGATATATTAATTGTTCATTCGTTTCAGTTTAACCTCATTTTTGTAAGTTAATTACTCAGTCAAATTCAATGTTCTTCAGCTCTCTTTTTGCCAGTTGCTCTTGTACTCTACATGGCCTTTTTTTGAAGAGGCCATTGGTAATTGGTAAAACTGAAAATGGGCTATATCTTCTGCATCCTGAAGCTTCTATTACTGGTGATTCATATTGTGACTCCTACCACCTTATGATAATGCCACTGTACATAATTCTCATCCCTGTGACAATGCCATTGTAAATAGTTTCCATTCTTGAAAAAATACATCTTGTAATGCCAGTTCTGTACATTCTGTTCATAACAATAAAACTGATATTTTCTGGCACTAACGAATGGTACACATGCCTTATCATAGGATGCTATCCATTCCCTTTCTTAAAGATAAAATTCCATCCAAACAACCTTTTGTTTGTTCTATTTGTCCCATGGCATTACAACAAAGATTACCTTTTTCAGATAGTACCATTAAGTCTACTGCACCTTTTCAACTTATACATGTTGAACTTTGGGGGCCATATCTTGTTCAGACTTATAATGGGTTCAAACACTTTTTTACTATTGTGGATAATTATAGTAGAGTCACATGGACACATTTACTTTCTTGCAAAAGTAATTCCTTGTCCATCATTAAGGCTTTTGTTATCATGGTTAAAAATCATTTTCATTCTTCTAGTAAAACTACTAGATCTGACAATGCATTGAGTTGGGCAGTAGTTCTGAAGCTTCTTCTTTCTTCTATGATCTTGAGATTTTGCATCAAACTATAATTCTTCATACTCTTCAACAAAACAGAGTAGTTGGAAGAAAATACAAACACCTTCTCGAGACTTCTAGAGCTATTTATATTAATCTAAGCTTTCTTTAAAATATTGGAGGGATTATGTTCTCACTACCACCTATCTCATAAATAGGTTTCTATCTTATGTGTTGCAAAATTTATCTCCTTTTGAAAAACTCATTGGTTCTCCTCCTACTTATGAACACCTAAAGTCTTTTGGTTGTCTTTGTTTTGCTACTTCACCCAAACAAGGAAGGGACAAATTTCAGCCAAGAGCAATTGCATGTGTATTTTTGGGGTATCCCTTTGGTAAAAAGGGATACAAACTTCTTAATTTTTCCTCTCACTCCATTGTATATTCTAGAGATGTTGTATTTCATGAGCAGATTTTCCCTTAACATTTTGCTTCTTCTCCTCCTATTTTTTATTCTTCTTCCAATTCCCCTTTCATTGACTCTCCCTCTGTTCAATCTTCCCCAGTTCCCTCCCTACCTTGTCCAGTTCCCTTTCAATCTTCAGCGGTTGTCTCTGAATCTCCCTTTCATTGACTTTCAATTTTTCCTCTCACTCCATTGTATATTCTAGAGATGTTGTATTTCATGAGCAGATTTTCCCTTAACATTTTGCTTCTTCTCCTCCTATTTTTTATTCTTCTTCCAATTCCCCTTTCATTGACTCTCCCTCTGTTCAATCTTCCCCAGTTCCCTCCCTACCTTGTCCAGTTCCCTTTCAATCTTCAGCGGTTGTCTCTGAATCTTCTCCTGCTCCTCCTTCGCCTCATATTCTTTCCTCTCCAGTTCCTTCTACTGATAGTCACTCTGTTCATTCTCCTCCCAGTTCTATCCCTTCACCTTCTCCAGTTCCTTCACCTCCTATACCTCTTAGGAAATATACAAGAACCTCCAGTCCTCCCCCTTACCTTCAAGACTATATTTATTCTTCCATTGCTCCAACTTCTAAGGTCACCTCTTCTGAGCTTTACATGCAAGAACCTCAGTTCTATCAATAGGCTGCTTCAAATCCTGCATGGCAAGAGGCTATGCTTAAGGAATTCCAAGCCCTTGAAGTAAATTAAACTTGGGACATAGTCCCACTCCCTCACGGTAAGAAGGCTATCCCTTGCAAGTGGGTGTATAAGATTAAACAGAAATCTGATGGTACCATTGAAAGATACAAAGCTAGGCTTGTAATACAGGGAATTCTCAAAAGGAAAGTATTGATTATACTGAGACGTTTTCCATTGTTATTAAGATCACTACTCTCAAATGTCTACTTACTATTGCTGCTAAAAAGGGTTGGACAGTATATCAGTTGGATGTGAATAATGCTTCTCTTCATGGTGATCTTCATGAAGAAGTATATACGCATGTCTCCCCTGGTTTGAGTGTTTCTGCTTCTGTCACTTCCTCTTCTTCAACTCCTTCAGTCTGCAAACTTAAAAAGTCACTTTATGATTTGAAGCAAGCCTCTAGGCAATGGTTTGCCAAGCTTTGTGAATCCTTACTTACTAGAGGTTATGTATCCAGGCAAAATCATTATTCCTTATTCACTAAGTGTTATGGTGCTTCTGTTGTTGTTTTAGCTGTCTATGTTGATGACATTTTATTGGCTGGTTCTAATCTCTCTGAAATGGCTGCTCTCAACTCCTTTTTGGACCACTAGTTTAAGATTAAAGACCTTGGGTCTGTACACTATTTTTTTGGGACTTAAGGTGCACTCTACTGTTATCTTGTTAATCAGCTGAAGTATAATCATGATCTCTTGAATGAGTTCCATTGTGAGGCCTTGACTCCTGTACGTACCCCTTTGGATTTTTCAATTAAGTTGTCTCCGATTGAGGGTGACTGGCTTCCTGATCCTTCTCTCTATAGAAGGCTTTGTTGGTAAGTAGAATTTTTTACAACACACCAAGCCCGATATTGCCTTCTTTGTCCAACACTTAAGCCAATTTCTTAGGGATCCGAGAGTTCCTCACATGCTCAGTGCCCTGCATGTTTTGAGGTATCTGTTGGATCCTGGTCAAGGTATTTCGTTGAGTAACTCTTCTGACTTTTCTCTCGTGGTGTACGCTAACTCTGATTGGGTTGCCTATCCCATTTCAAGGAGGTCTGTTTCTGGGTTTTACATTTCATTTGGTGGTTCTCTTGTTTCTTCGAAATCCAAGAAACAACCAAATGTATCTTTGCCTTCTCTTGAAGCAGAGTATAGAGCCTTCTGCAAAGTTGTGACTGAAGTGGCATGGTTGGTTGGAATCCTTCATGATTTAGGTTGCCCAATCACTGCTCCAGTTCCTGTTTTATGTGATAGCCAGTCCGCCATTCATATTGCTAAGAACCCGATATTTTATAAGCGCACAAAGCACATCGAGGTGGATTGCCACTTTGTCCGTGATATGTTGTCCTCATCTCTCCATCATGTCTCTTATGTTGACCAGTTGGCTTATCTCATGACCAAGGCTTTGTCTGGTGTTCCTCATCATCGTAATTTATCCAAGCTTGGAGTTCAGTCGACCTCCAACTTGCAGGGGCTGTTAGATTGGATATGGACCAGGCCCATTCACACGCTCAGTCTAGTAGTAATTAGTGTCTTCTGTTTCTATTCACTTTTGGGCTCACACATTCTTTGTAACTGTATATATACTAAGAGCCCTTTGGACATAAGAATTTTTTCACTTTTTTTTTGAAAATTTTTTACTTTTTTTCGAAATTAGTGTTTGGCCATAAAATTTTCACTCTTTGTTACACCCCGTAAGTTTAACAAACTTGACACCATTATATATATTGGATATGGTACACTAAGTGGAATATTTTTATAAAAGAAAAAGATAGTTTGAAAAATATAATTTTATATAGTTATTAATATTACTACTTTCCAATATGTTTTAAATTATACACGTAGAATGAGAAAGTTTATGAGATTTTCTTTATTTTAAAGATATGAATTATTTTTTTCACAAGAAAAGAAGGTTATCATTTTACCAATTTAAGAATTACGCATACGAGAAGTTTTACTCTTTATATGAGACTAGGAAAATTATAAGTTGAGAAAATATATGTATTTTTACTTGGATATTTTAATAAAATAATAATGTATGTATTTATTTTATATGGTACCACTATAAAGTGTATAAAAATGAGTAGTATTTTACATAATTTGAGATAATTCTTAATTATGCAGGTAATTGGTTAATTATTGGGTAACGAGACATTACCTAATTAACTAATAAGTTTGGACCACGTGGCAGCAAATGGATTAACACTTGAATGACTTTCCTTTAGACAAGCTAATTAGTAGGCACATGGACAGCAAATCTTAAAGCCATTTTTTTTTACACGTAAGAAGTGATGATTTTGGCCATCTCTAACTTATCCTTAAAAGGTTATCCAATTCAATAATACAAGGAAGCAATAGGGAATGTCTTCTGTGTACAAAAATAAGAGCATAAGACCTTCTCTAAATCTCAGATCATAACTCGTTGTTAGTAATACTTTGTGAAACATTAGCCATTTTTTGTTAGTTTAGCCATTTTAACTTAAAAAGTTGATCTTTCTTTCATGGCATGTTATTTTTCTTGACTAGAAAGAGAGAGGCAGATTATGCTCCAATATGTGTTTCCCCATTTCGAAAGATGAAAGTAGAAATATGTGTATTTTCATCGGTTTCCTCCGTATAATAGCAAATTGGAGACTTCTTCGTATGAAGTAAGGTGGAGGAAGACTAGTTTTGGCATATAAGATTAAGGCATGGAGGAGATTGTTCGTGGATACAAGTAGAAAGTTGGCCTTAAAGATATGCTAAGGCTAATCCTTCTTTCTTTTGGCATGATCCAAGTAACGATACATAAACGTAATGATATTCCCTAAGTGGTTCAACTCTTAACAGTTAAGGATATCTACTTTATTCATTCTCATAAAGTGATATTCAAGCATGTCTAAGTATGTATCTAGTTCCCTATTGAGGTATTTGATAAAGATGTTAATGCTTATAATATAGTAATACATGCATCTTCATGCACATGCACTTGCCACCGGGCTACGGCCGGTTGGGCAGTTATGTATCATTATTTACCGCCGGTTGGGCAGTTAATGCTTATAATATAGTTCCCTATTGAGGTATTTGATAAAGATGTTAATGCTTATAATATAGTAATACATGCATCTTCATGCACATGCACCTACCACCGGGCTACGGCCGGTTGGCAGTTACCACCGGTTGGGTAGTTATGTATCATTATTTACCGCCGGTTGGGCAGTTATACATTTACCATCAAGCTACGGCCGGTCGGGCAGTCATGCATTTACCACCGTGCGAAGACCGGCGGGCAGTTACCACTGATCAGTTGGGCAGTCATGCATCATACGATATGGATAATAGAGATAGTCTCAAGGAGAAGCAGTATATATATATATATATATATATATATATATATATATATATATATATATATACAGGTTGATTCTTATATGTCTTTAATTAATGTTGACTTATTGTTGCGTTTTAGTTCTGCCTTACATACTCGGTACATTATTCGTACTGACGTCCTTTTATTGGGGACGTTGCATTCATGCCTGCAGGTATAGATAATTAGTCTGACGAGCCCTCATAGTAGACGAGATTGGCATTCAGCGAAGGATCGGTAAGACTCCATCGGAGTGCAGCCGAGTCTATGAGTCATCGTGTTAGAGTTTTGCTACAGACTTATGGGTAGGCCGGTACCCTGTCCGATTTGATGTCACATAATCTTAGAGGCTTTGTAGACAGAGGTTCATTTTTTACAGTATGTCAGAGGCTTTGACGGCTCATATGTATTCATGTTTTAAGAAAAATGGTTCAGTAATACAGTGTTTGCCCACCTACGTTACGAGTTGTGGCCATGTTGGCCCATGATAGTTAAGAAAGAAAAAAAGTTACAGAGTGGTTCGCTCGGACCAGTACGGCACCGGGTGCCAGCCACTCCTCTCTAGGTTTGGGGCGTGACAAAGTGGTATCAGAGCGGGCCGTGTCCTAGGAAGTTAACAAAGTCGTACCTAGTAGAGTCTCACTTATGGGTGTGTTGTGCGCCACATTTATAACTGAGAGGCTACAGGGCATTTAGGAAATGTAACCCTTCTTTTGTTTCCAGATCGTGCCATAGGGCTAAGTCGTAAGAAGTCAGTATAAAGTTTCCACCGAATTTTGTATGCACTAGAGGTGCTATCACAATAGAGCTTTAAGGCGTAGATGTAATTTCTACTTATGTGAAAAAGATACAGAAGATACGATGCAATATTGAAAGGTAAGTAAGGTAAAGGTGAAGAAGATACGAGATACTCAAGTACGAAAGGCTATGTATAGTCGAGACTTCAGAAATAGTTTGGGTTTTAAGTTTAATTTACAGAGGAGACCCTAGTGAAAATTTTGCAAATCTCTAAGATTTAACATTCGAGGACGAATGTTCTAAGGGGGGGGAAGGATGTTACACCCCGTAAGTTTAACAACCTTGACACCGTTATATATATATATATATATATATATATATATATATATATAATTTAAAACATATTCGAAAGCAGTAATATTAATAACTATATAAAATTATATTTTTCAAACCATTTTTTTTCTTTACAAGCACAAATGATCCGCTCGGGTCTCCAAACCCCGATAGTCTCTAAACAGTGCCGATACACACGATCTACAACCACAACATAGCCTGAATATGAAGACTTCCGGTCTCCNCCTGAATATGAAGACTTCCGGTCTCCAACTCTATGTAGCACACAAATCACCATACCTGATCCCAAATTCCGCCGTCCGAATACATATCACACCTCAAGTACCCAATCATTCCACGAAAGATATTCTAAAATTCCCCTGTGCCATCAAGCAAACTCGAATATCAGCAGTCGATCTAACAAGAAAGTGCCGCAATACTATCGAAGCATCATCAACTTAATCACATTACCCTTTTTCTGAAACATATACTCCCGTCAAATCACTTCCAATTAGCAGTACCATTTCCTTGATTATCTGAGGCTACCCGTTGCCTAAGAGTTTTATGAACTTCCTTTCAGAACTGAACTGTAACTCATCTAGCCAAGAACTTCCATTGATCCTATCTAGAAGAAAAATCATTACACATCCCATGCCTCTCACATTCCTAGAAAATGCACCTCCCCAACCACGGTAGAAATCAACAAGAACTCTCCCAATTCCGTTTGCACAAATTAACTGCCAGGACTGAATCCTTCTTACTAGACTAAGCTAAGCAAGCCATCAAAACCCAAGAGCAGTGCTGCAAAATACTTGTAAGAACTCATTACTTCGAACACATACAAAGAATTAATCATGTCCTTTTCACACCGTTTCGGTCTACTATCAAGCTACTCCATCTATCTAGATTTCCTTCTGATTCATTTTCAACTTGGTATCCCCTCTTGTTGTAGCACTACAATTCCTCAACCCAGGCTCGCCAGACGAGACCCAAGCATAAGACCACACTGTCTAAGACCCATAAGCCGCTAAATACTCTCTCAAATATTCCCAGAACACCACATTCCAAAATGCTTTACTCTGAAGAACTTCCTGCGAATCTAAGTCTGTTACCTTTACTTTCCTGATACTAATACATAGAATCCCATAATTCACATAGAAATACCACAAGTCTTGACCTCTTTCCATGAAAAATACAGTTTCTAACCACATGTGCAACTTTAGAGCACTCAATTGATGTATACAGACTCTTGAACACATTAGAACTATTCTCGCAAGTCACTCACTCTTATTCAAACTGCAATTTACCTGATCAAACGAACAGGACCAACCGTGCCTCATTAGCACTCTGACCTCGCAGGACATGAAATCCTTATCCCAATACAACCAAGAAACTTCCTGCTCTATACACTGAGCATTCTTTACCAACAACAACTTAAGAGATCCCGTGATTCTCTTACCCTATGAAGCCTACTATAACCTTTGCCAAAAAAAATTCCTTTACTCGAACCATCCTCGGTCTCTATTTTCGCGAGCCGTAACTGCTTCGCCCGTACGCCTCAAGCTGGAACCAACATAGCACCTAACCGTGCAATCAACTACTCACAGCAGACTCCCCCACTTGGCTCGGAGCCATAGATCAAAATACACTCAATAACTCATAACACTTTTACTCTATTGATGCCACAATACCATAGTGGGATTAAACTCAAATCCCTTTGTAAGCTTGTGAAAACACAGATCATCCAGTACTTTAAATCTTCTGCGAATCTTGCATTCATCCCCGCACAGTTAAGCCCACTCTCTTAAGCGTCCCGAAATTTCAAATTTCAACACGTACTTTTCACTTACACATGAAATCTTCTAGCAGTCATATAAGGGTCACACAACTTCAGAACACTCTGCAGGAGATAACCCACTTGCTTTGCCTCCAACTAACATTTCTGTATACCTTCCATCGTCACAAGCATTACGCAGTCACTTGATCTTCCTGAGTCCGAACTCATACTGCAACATGAAATTTACTTCACTCCCAACTGGGAAACATGAAAAGATTCTTCACACGTCCATAACTCGGGGCTATACCTCGAATCAAGATGGAATTCAAGCACCTAATAGTTCTTCTATCCTCAAGCAGACCCTTCTCGCCGCTTCCAAATCATATGGATACATCTCGCAGTACTAACATGCTCATCACACAATCATCCATCTGTCACTTCCTCTAATAGGGACACTACCGAACATATAAGTTCAAAAATACTTGTTCACACAATCCGCACCTCGGTGCTCAAGCTATACGCGAAAATCCGGCCTTAAGTCCTCCAGACTGGCCCAACATAAACTCACAGAGATCACATCTCGCCCCTCGATCGGGGAATCACAAGCCATCAAGGCACATCTGATACTGAGCGCTCATGCGCGCATGCGAACGCGTGGAAGGAATTTCAAGAGTTACTTTTCAAGCTGAATCAAGGACGCACGATAAGAATTCAAGAATGTGAAGTTTTTTCTAAAGGTTTTGCAGCCTCTCGAGGATAAATACAGACGTCTCTGTACCAATCTGCGAGACTCTACTAAACCTGCTCATGACTCGTGAGACCTATGTAACCTAGGCTCTGATACCAACTTGTCACGACCCTAAACCCAGACCCGGTCGTGATGGCGCCTCTCGTGAAGACAAGGCCAGCCGACACATATCCAATTCGAAGTTAAATAACTAAACAGCAATAAAACATGCTAAAACATGATTTAATAATGCTAAACAGCAGATAATATCACAACAATGCGGAAGTACAACCCAAACACAGCCCGATATCGGGTTGCCGCTAGTCATGATCATCTATTAGAGTATAAATACAACTACAAGGTCTGAAATATACAAAACAGGGCCGATGAACGAATAGGGAGAAAAGCGGTGCTGCGAACGCTGACAGCCACCTCGCTAAACTCCGATAACCCCTGCCTCCAATCAGCCAAAAACCCGCTACCGGGTGTATAAATACCTGCATTTGCACACAAGGTGCAGGGAGTAAAGTGAGTACTCCAACTCAGTGAGTAATAAAGGTAAATAACAACTGAGCAGTAAGAAATCACGCAAAGCAAACCATCATGTTGTATAGAAGTAGTGTAAAAGCCTTTGAGAAAAATAGTGAAGCTGTGAAATCTTTAGAAAATACCTGAGCTACAGTTACGCAATGATTGCAAAACAGTAGTGCCGATAAGCACAGAAAATCCGCCCCTCGGGCACAATTATCACAGTATAATAGGTAAAATGACAAGTAAATATGAAAGATGAACACATAAAGGTTCGCCCCTCGGGCAATATCTCAGAACAGTACCAGCTCCTCGGGCTCACTCTCAGAACACTCTCAGCCCCTCGGGCTCTCTCTCTCAGATCACTCTCAAAATAACATCATATAGTAACCGCTGCGGCGTCCAGCCCGATCCATATATCGCTGCGGCGTGCAGCCCGATCTATATATTTCGTCGTCGGCGCTCACTGGGGGTGTGCAGACTCCGGGAGGGGCCCTTTACGGCCCAAGCGCAATAACAAGCCATCTCGTGGCATCATAAACAGGCTCTCGGCCTCATATCAATATCAAGCCACCTCGTGGCGTACAAATCTCAGGCCCTCGGCCTCATAATCAAATCAGTGTTTCACCGCTGCGGCGTGCAGCCCGATCCCAAAGATGTGTATCACCGCTGCGGCGTGCAGCCCGATCCCAAAAATATCCTCACAACACAGGCCCTCGGCCTTACTCAGTACAAAATCACATAAGCCTCTCGGGCAACAGTAAAATAGTATCTCTCAGCCCAAAACATCATTTAAATATCATTTGAGTATTAAAACAGAGTAAACGTGGCTGAGTTTTGAAAACAGTGGAAATAACATGACTGAGTTCAAGTATAAAGTCAATACATTGAGGAAACATCAACAACAATCTCCGAAGGGTTCAAATAATTGGCACGGAGCCCAAATATGGCATTCAGCCCAAATAATGATGATAGCAAATTGATTTCAATCAAATACGTAGTAAAATCATCAATCGGGATGGACTAAGTCATAATCCCCAACGGTGCTCTACCCCACGCTCGCTATCCAGCGTCCAAGTCACCTCAACATAGCACTACGATGTGCAATACGGGGTTTCAAACCCTCAAGATATCATTTACAATCATTACTCACCTCGAACCGGCAAAATCTCTAGATCGCGATGCCTTTGCCTCTTGAATCGGCCTCCACGCGCGTCGAATCTATCCAAAATCAGAACGAATACGTCACAATATGCTAAGGGAACAAATCCCAAGCGAAAACACTCGAAAAATATCAAAAATCCCGAAATTAGCAAAACCCGAGCCCAGGTCCCACTTTTCGAAACTCAAAAATTTTCACATCAACGGGTTCCTTATCCTCCCATGAGTTCATACATACCAAAAGTTCTCAAATCCGACCTCAAATGGTCCTTCAAATCCCAATTGAAAGGTTCAAAATCCCAAGCCCTAGTTCTTCCATTTTTAGCTTAAATTCCATGAATTTCTAGGTTAATTTCACAATATAATCACGTCTTTGGCTCATAGAACTTACCTCCAATCACTTCTCCTTGAATCCCTCTTCAATTTCTCCCAAGAAGCTCTTAAAATACTCAACTATGGTGGAAAAATGATTAAAACTCGCGGATGAAATGTTTATAACTTTCTGCCCAGTTCCAGCAATTCCTCCGTCGCGATCGCGACCAAGGTCACGCGATCGCGAAGCATTAAAATCCCAGGCTTCGAAAATGACCTATGCGAACGCGACCAAACAACTGCGAACGCGATGCTTCAACTTGCACAACTACGCGAACGCGTCCCACTCCATGCGAACGTGAAGAACAAACTCGCCTGGACTCCAAAGCCTCCTACGCGAACGCGTCCAAACACCTACGAACGCGAAGAACAAAGAACTCACCCTCCGCGATCGCGAACGCGAAGGAAAATAACCTGGCCTACCAAAATCCTTCTACGGGACTGCGATCGCGACTGCACCTACGCGATCGCGATGACCAAAAATCCTTTGCACTGCTGCTGCAATTTTTGCAACTTTTCCAAGACTCAAAACTTCCCGTTAGCCATCCGAAATCACCCTGAGGCCCCCGGGACCTCAACCAAAAGTACCAACACATCCTAATACCTCATTCAAACTTGTTCCAATCATCAAAACACCTCAAACAACACCAAAACCATCAATTCACATCGGATTCAAGCCTAAGTTTTCTAAAAACTTCTGAAACACACTTTTGATCAAAAACCCAACCAAACCACCTCCGAATGACCTGAAATTTTACACACACATCCCAAATCACATAACGAAGCTGCAGCAACACTCGGAATTCCATTCCAACCCTCGGACCAAAATCTCACCTATCAACCGGATCGCCAAAATACTAACTTCGCCAATTCAAGCCTAATTCTACACCGGACCTCCAAAACCAATTCCGATCACGCTCCTAAGTCATAAATCACCCAACGAAGCTAACCAAATCATAAAAACTCTGATCCGAGCTCATATACAAATAAGTCAACTCTTGGTCAAATCTTTCAAATTCAAAGCTTTCAACCGAGACTGTTCTTTCAAATTCATAGCGATTTCCGTGAAAACCAAAACCAACGATCTACATCAGTTATAATACATCATACGGGGCAAGTCATGCCCGAGAACTGGCGATCAAGGTGCGAAAGCTCAAAACGACCGGTCGGGTCGTTACATCATTCCCCACTTAAACACATATTCGTCCTCGAACGTACCCAGGGTTGTTCTAAAAGTCAAACAATCGCTGAATAACCTTACCATGCATATACCCGGGGGTGATCCCACGTCACCCTATCTCACATAGGTCCGATAACACCTTTTAGCTGAAATTACACAATCCAGTCTAGCCCATATATCATAGAACCATATTTTTCACTTCCGAACCCATCAATACGATTAGAATTTCACATTATACTCTGAATAAGCCCGAACAAGCTGTAATAACCCATACCTGCTAACTCCGGTGCAATCACATGATATACCACATAACTCAAACACTAGTAGCGATAACTTCTAATCACAGCAGCTGCACACAACAACCGAGTACCGGTAGAAAACCTCTTATCAACTAAAGTCTCATTCCAACACTTCCATATACTGCCAATGATAAATGAACATGCAATAAACCATAACCATTTCTCAGATCAGCCATCCATAAGGTTACTTCTCCTTTGGCAAGGACCATAGCAAATTTCTGAACCGAACCTCGACATTTATCCATCAAACATGCTGAAATCGAATCCGTTTGTATTCATTACAGACCCCAACGACCTCATCTAATCCAACACAATTACTCTGGTAACATGACACACCAAGACAGGCTAAAGCCACAACTTGTGCAGTCCGCGCACCAATAAGCAACAATCCGAACATGCTCACATCATGAAACTAACTCAAACGAAAGAGTTGTACCTCAAGCTCACCAGTATCATCATAACACACGGCTGAGAACCCGTCTCACACCATAAAAATAGAACACACGAATCTAACCCGCAAGGTCATATCTCCACATAGTTTCGCTATAATGCGCGATCCTAACCAAACATGGCCCCACGAGAGACACCTCAAGTCACTATGCTCGAAATTGACAACCACGCACAATCTGATGTCTGGAACCAAATCAAATCATTACACCCTCGGTGAAACAAGTAACATATACCACGCAAGCCCGATAGGACATAACCGATACGCCATTCACTGAGCAACACCCAATTATTCTCCCCGCTCGACTTCCACTATGAACCCCAATAGAACCGCACCATATGTGCCCATAACCAACAAATCATAATGTCTTGCAACACAGAAAGGAAACTCATAGATCTCCCAGATCACTAGTAAGCTCAACAACGGTCGGATCAACCTATCCCTCAACAATACAATTCGAGGCCAACCAAGCCGACTCAAGCTAGAACACGCATCCACATTGGCCTGCCAACGAACTCCTTGCCAAGGAAGCCTGAAGCTGCTCCTTCCACCACTATAACTCCTGCTAGAGCCATACGATACGGTGCCCGGCACCAAATCAATACTGAAATCCACAACCTCGCCCGGCGACATGCCCAGCCACAAGAAACACATCCGAAAAGTCCCTCAACACCGGATCTGAATCAATATAAGGAGCCTCAGCACTGACACTCATCACAAGAGCCCAAGAAGAAAGACAATACTTCCCAGCCGTCCGCTGGGTCTTCGAAATATAAAATCACTCTACTAGGATATACTCCGGCGCACCTCGCCACTCAACCCGTGGTATTTCCGGCATAGCCTGTAGCGCAATAGTCCAGAATAATCCAACACGGAGACAACCAGTCTAACCCCAATATCATATCCAATATCTAACATACCAAGCACAAAAGATCCGCTCGGGTCTCCAAACCCCGATAGTCTCTAAACAGTGCCGATACACACGATCTACAACCACAACATAGCCTGAATATGAAGACTTCCGGTCTCCAACTCTATGTAGCACACAAATCACCATACCTGATCCAAAATTCCACCGTCCGAATACATATCACACCTCAAGTACTCAATCATTCCACGAAAGATATTCTAAAATTCCCCTGTGCCATCAAGCAAACTCGAATATCAGCAGTCGATCTAAAAAGAAAGTGCCGCAATACTACCGAAGCATCATCAGCTTAATTACATTACCCTTTTTCTGAAACATATACTCCCGTCAAATCACTTCCAATTAGCAGTACCATTTCCTTGATTATCTGAGGCTACCCGTTGCCTAAGAGTTTTATGAACTTCCTTTCAGAACTGAACTGTAACTCATTTAGCCAAGAACTTCCATTGATCCCATCTAGAAGAAAAATTATTACACATCCCATGCCTCTCACATTCGTAGAAAATGCACCTCCCCAACCACGGTAGAAATCAATAAGAACTCTCCCAATTCCGTTTGCACAAATTAACTGCCAGGACTGAATCCTTCTAACTAGACCAAGCTAAGCAAGCCATCAAAACCCAAAAGCAGTGCTGCAAAATACCTGTAAGAACTCATTACCTCGAACACATACAAAGAATTAATCATGTCCTTTCCATACCGATTCGGTCTACTATCAAGCTACTCCATCTATCTAGATTTCCTTCTGATTCATTTTCAACTTGGTATCCCCTCTTGATGTAGCACTACAATTGCTCAACCCATGCTCACCACACGAGACCCAAGCATAAGACCACACTGTCTAAGACCCATAAGCCGCTGAATACTCTCTCAAATATTCCCAGAAACACCACATTCCAAAATGCTTTACTCTGAAGAACTTCCTGCGAATCTAAGTCCGTTACCTTTACTTTCCTGATACTAATACATAGAATCCCATAATTCACATAGAAATACCACAAGTCTTGACCTCTTCCCATGAAAACAACAGTTTCTAACCACATGTGCAACTTTAGAGCACTCAATTGATGTATACAGACTCTTGAACACATTAGAACTATTCTCGCAAGTCACTCACTCTCATTCAAACTGCAATTTACCTGATCAAACGAACAGGACCAATCGTGCCTCATTAGCACTCTGACCCCGCAGGACATGAAATCCTTATCCCAATACAACCAAGAAACTTCCTGCTCTATACACTGAGCATTCTTTGCCAACAAGAACTTAAGAGATCCGTGATTCTCTTACCCTATGAAGCATATTATAACCTTTGCCAAAAAAATTTCCTTTACTCAAACCATCCTCGGTCTCTATTTCCGCGAGCCGTAACTGCTTCGCCCGTACGCCTCAAGCTAGAACCAACATAGCACCTAACCGTGCAATCAACTACTCACAGCAGACTCCCCCACTTGGCTCGGAGCCATAGATCAAAATACACTCAATAACTCATAACACTTTTACTCTATTGATGCCACAATACCATAGTGGGACTTAACTCAAATCCCTTTGTAAGCTTGTGAAAACACAGATCATCTAGTACACAGATCATACGGGGCAAGTCATGCCCGAGAACTGGCGATCAAGGTGCAAAAGCTCAAAACGACCGGTCGGGTCGTTACATTAATACAAGGAAGCAATAGGGAATGTCTTCTGTGTACAATGATAAGAACATAAGACCTTCTCTAAATCTCAGATCATAACTCGTTGTTAGTAATACTTTGTGAAACATTAGCCATTTTTTGATAGTTTAGCCATTTTAACTTAAAAATTTGATCTTTCTTTCATGTCATGTTCTTATTCTTGACTAGATAGAGAGAGGCAGACAATGCTCCAATATTTGTTTCCCCGTTTTCGAAAGATGGAAGTAGAAATATGTGTATTTTCATCGGTTTCCTCCGTATAATAGCAAATCGGAGACTTCTTCGTATGAAGTAAGGTGGAGGAAGACTAGTTTTGGCCTATAAAATTAAGGCGTGGAGGATATTGTTCTTTCCTTTTGCTAATTCCCCCTAAAATTAGCACTTTTTCTTTGGAAACAAGGTTGGTTCACTTACTATCGATATCAATATTCTTAAGAATAAAATTTCTACAAGTATCTCTGTATCTCTCTCTCTTTCTCTCTCTCTCTCTCTCTCTCTCTCTCTCTCTCTCTCTATATATATATATATATATATATATATATATATATATATATATATATATATATATATATATATATATATTATAATTGTCACAACCAGAATTCAACTATTCGTGATGACACCTAACCCAACCCGCTAGGTAAGCCATAACCTCTGTCCAATTCCATGAATTTTAATACGACAAATAAGTAAAAGAAAATATCTGAATCTTATACATTTTCCAAGGACTGGTAGTACAAATCATTAGCTTTTAAGGTTAGAATGTACAACGTTGGTGTGAACTAAAATACATCATCTATCCAAATAATACATAAACAGATTTTTCATAAGTCTAGAGCTACTATAAACAAGAGGCAGCTATAACCGGAACAAAGGTACATCTTCAAATCCAGCTCCTGTCGATCACAGCAACGTCAGCAGCCAACGCAAGGTGCAGAAGTGTAGTATGAGTACCACCAACCCCATATACTCAATAAGTAACAAACCGTTAGGTTGAAAGGAGTGACGAGCTGGAACAAAGGTCGGAGTCCAACACCAATAGACAACAACAGTTCATAACAACATAATGAAAGTAATAAAAAAAGTAACTTAGAGATAAAATGCTCAGCTCGTTCATAGTTCCAGAAAATAGGCTTGTTTTTCAAGTATATTAGTAAAAACCCATATCTTTTACCGAAATAGTCAAAAATATGTGTAAGTTTGAAAACTGTGATTTTCCAAAAATAATTTCAACAATAAATAAGATGTTTTATTTTTCAGATAGCAAGAGTAAAATACATCTCTATGCCTATATGTCAATATGTGTGCGAAGCCATGAATGATGTGATACCGTAAAACATGAAGAAAATGCATCTCTACGCCTGTATGTCAAGTGTGCATGTCAAATGCAATGTATCTCAGAGATTAACTCGTGTACTGACACTCTCAGAATACTCAATCTCACCGTCTCACACTTTTCACTCATCATGCTCAATCACTCAACATGCTCAGTCACTCAGTATACGGCCAATCCTGCCCAGGGAAGATCCATCCCATATATATATATATATATATATATATATATATATATCAGCTGACAGTCAGTCATTCAGTACTGTATAAGGCCAATCCAACCCAAGGAAGATCCATCCCTCAATATAATCAACTGCGCTCACTAGGGTGTGTACAGACTCCGGAGGGGCTCCTTCAGTCCAAGCGCCATAATAAGCCAGATCCAGGCATAAATCAATATAACATGCTACGGTGTGCAGCCCAATCCCATAATTTCACTCACAATCAGGCCCTCGGTCTCAATTAGTCATCAATCTCTCCAGTCTCTCGGGCTCACAATGCAATAACACTAGCCCAAAAATGATGATATGATGTGTTAATAAATAGCAACAGAGACTGGGATATGATATGAAATGAATGAACATGACTGAATATGAAATTGCAATGCTCAACAGCAAAAATGACCTTAGTGGGTCCTAACAAAATAAGCATGTACCCTAGACATGGCTTCTAACATAGATCACAGCTCAATAGCTCTACTACGTAGAGATTTTATGGTTACAGATAAGATTAAGTAACTACACAGTACCACAGAAATAACAGAGTCACAATTCACACGGTGTACGCCCACACACTCGTCACCTAGCATGTGTGTCACCTCAACACCAAACACATAACACGTAATTTGGGATTTCATACACTCAGCATCAAGTTTAGAAGTGTTACTTACCTTGAACAAGCCAAATCCAATACTGAGCAAGCAAAGCGATGCTCCAAAAATGTCATCCCACGCGTACCAACCTCCAAACGGCTCGAAACTAGCCAAAAGTAACTCAAATACATCAAACAATACCAAAGGAAACAAACCTAATCGATAAAAGTCGAATCATTAATCAAAGCCCAAAAATCCCAAAAATCCAATCTGGGCCCGCACATCAGAACCCGACAAAACTCACAGAATCCGATAACCCATTCAATTACGAGTCCAACCATACTAGTTTCACTCAAATCCGACTTCGAATCGATGTTCAAAACCCAAGAATTTGCTCTATGAAACTTTAGTCAAAAACCCCCCAATTTCTTTTGAAATAATCAAAAAAATTACCAAAAACGAAGATAGATTCATGAAATATAATAAAAAATGACTAGAGAACACTTATCCCAATCCATATGGTAAAAATCGCTTCAAAAATCGTCTCAATCAGAGCTCCATAGCTCAAATATGCAAAATATTTGAAACCTTCGAAATAGAGTACTATATACATTGTTCCAGGGGTACCCTTCGCGATCGCGGTCACAAACCTCGCGATCGTGATTACAAATTTTGCAGGACAATTTTTACCCTATGCGATCACGGCTATTTCGCTGCGATCGCGAAGAACAAACTTCTATTTAACCTTTCCCAACTCTTCTCAGATAGCATGTAGTAATTAGCCATAACTTTTTGTACAAAATCCCAAATGACAAACAGTTTAATTTTCAGAAAACTAGACACAAAGGGATACAACTTTTATTTTTGGATCATCTCCAAATTCCTTATAAATTACAAGATATAAGCTTCTAAAGTCGGGTCAGTGCAGCAGAGATTTTCTTCTATGCAATCGCGAGAAAGCTTCCGCGATTGCGATTCACTGCTCCATTTTTCCTATTTTTCTCTTTGCTAACGCGATCGCAATGTACACCCCTGTAGCCAAAAACCAGCAACTAAAAATGGCCTAGAAATGGTCCGAAACCGCCCCGAAACTCACCCAAGCCCACATACCGACAAGTTACAAAATATAACACGAACCTATTCGAGGCATCATATCACACAGAACAACATCAAATCCATGAATCGTCGATCAAGATCAATCTCTTAAGTTCATAAACTTCAAACTTCGAACCAAGCGTCCGATTCAAACCTAACCAATTCGGAATGAACCCAAATTTTGCACACAAGTTTCAAATGACATATCGAACCTATTCCAACTCCCGGTACAATAATCTGAACCTGATAATATCGAAGTCAACTCTAGGTCAATCTTATGAACACTCTTAACCTTCAAATTTTAAATTTTCGCCAATGAGTGCTAAAACCTTCTAGATATATCCAAATGCAAATCCGGGCACACCCAAGTCCAAAATCACCATCCGGACCTAACAGGGCCATCAAAACTCCAATCCGAGGTCAAATAGTCAAAAGTCAAACTTGGTCAACTCTTCCAACTTAAAGCTTCCTAGTTGAGAATCATTCTTCCAAACTAATTCCGAATCACCAGAAAACCGAAACCGACAATACACACAAATCATACTACATCATACGAAGCCACTCATGCCCTCAACCACCGAGCGAAGTGCAAATGCTCTAAACGACCGGTCTGGTCGTTACATTATCCCCCACTTAAACATAAGTTCGTCCTCGAACGTGCCAAAAGTCATAACAAAGCCATCAAATCATCGTATACTATTACCATGCACGTACCCGGGGTGATCCCACTGCACCCTCATTCCATATAAGCCGACAACGTAACATACTTAGGATCATTACTTCAACCTTAGCCCGTAAACTACAGAATTCAATTTCCATTATCTGGAATTTCCTATAAGATCCGAACCTCGCATCTACACACTGTATAAGTCTGAACCGGTTGTACAAGCCATAACCATAACCCAAGATGTGCTAACTTGACATACCACACGGCTCGCATACTCGTAGCAAAATTTACGATCACAGTAGCTGCTCAAAACAACCCAATACCAGTAACAAACCTCATATCAAACAAAACCTCGTTCTAAAGCCTTTGTATACTGCAGATGATGAAAGAAACACGCAGAAACTTATAATCACTCATCAGATCAACAAGTCATGGAGATCCCTCTCCTTCGACAAGAACTAAAGCCGATTTTTAAGCCAATCAGCGACATTATCCTTTCAAATGTACCGCAATCAAATCTGATAGCACCCATTCTAGGTCCGACGACCTCATCTTATGAAATACAAGTTACTATACTGACATGCCACACCAATACTACCCAGAGCCACAAATCGTGCAATCCGTGTACCAATACGCAACAATTCAAACGTACTCAAACATAGAAAATGACTCCAACGAGTGAACTATCCAGCAGGCTCAACAAGTACCACCATAATCGAAATGCTAAAAACCCATCACACACCGTAGAAACACAACACGCGAACCTAACACAAAGGACCATATCTCCACATAACCCCACTGCAATGCGTGACCCCATCCAAACACTGGTCCATATGAAATACCTCCAGCCACCCTGCTCAAAATCAATAACCACGCGCAACTCGATATCAAGTACCCAATGTGCATGACCATTACATCGGAAAAGGAAACGACACAATGCCACACAAACCCGAAAGAACATAACCAATGCGCAATCAATCATGCATCACCCAAATACATATTTCGCTCAAATTCCTCTATAAGGCCCCAATAGAACCGCACCATGTGTGCATATAACCAACGAATCACAATCCCTCGTAGCATAGAAGGGTAACTGAACATATCGGAATACAAATAATCTCAACACTAACCGAATGGAACATCCCTCACAATGGCAGTACGGAGCCAACCAATCCGACCCGGTGTAGAATACACATCCTCATTAGGCCTACCAATGGGTCCCCAAATCAACCATGGTCATTCACAAATAGATAATTAACCCTCCGAAGGTCCATATGACATAACCATAACACATACTATCATCTGGCTAGCTTTGGCCATATCTTCACAGTCCGCAACCACGAAACAACCTGCTTATGAGAATTCCCGGTCTCCAAATCCATAAAACACACGAACCACCATATCTGATCCCAAACCCACCGCCTGAATGTCTAACACATCTCTCACACACGATCATCCCATGAGGAATACTTCTATAATTCTCCCGTGCCACATAGCAAAAATCTGAATATCAGCAGTCGATCAACCAGGCGAGAACTAAATACCAATGAAGCATCCGCAAGTCAAAACACAATGCGCCTTCTGAAATGTGAACCCTTCTCCTGCAATAACAAGTAGTAATATCATTCACCTAGTCATCTGAAATCGTCCATGTTGCCTAAGAATTCATGACCGTACCTTCAAAACTGAATGGTGACCTTGCATACGCAAATCTTAATCCCACACAACACACCGCATCAATCATGCCATCATATGAAAAGCACAAAAATCTCATAATCAACTCTAAGTCACAAGCGGAATACATACCCGATCAGTTAGAAACCTTCCATTTGATCCCATCTAGGAGAAAATTCCAATACGCAAGATGTTCCTCACTCCAGTAAGAAAAATCCATCTCAAACCATGGTAGAAACCATCGAGAACTCTTCGAAGCTCATTTGCACATAACCAAGCCGACAGAACTGAATCTCTCTAGCTCAAACAAGCCACGCAGGTCGCCAACCCAAGAGTATTGCCACAAAACACCTGTAGAAACTCACTACATCATAAGTACCCAAAGAACCGATCATATCCATTATTGTGCCAACCTACTATCAAGTTGTCCTACTCCTCCGAGTTTTATTTTGGATTTGCCTTCAAATCGATACTTCTCCTCGCTAATAATACCACAATCCTCAACCAAAACTCACCACACGAGACCCTTGCATAAAACCACACCACCCTAAGGCCCATAAACTGTTGTATCCCTTCTTAAGCACCCCAAAAGTACCACAAGCGACACACCCACCCTGAGGAGAACTTCTGTGAATCCAAAATTATTTCCTTCACTTTCCTGATACTGAAATGTAGAATCCATAATGATATAAAAATGCCACAAGTCTCAACACCATCCAACTTAAATCTCATATTCTAACCATATACAAATCAGCAAAATCCCCAACTGCTACATATAAATCTTGAATCTATTAGAACCTTCTCGAGAAACGTCCACTCTGCTCGAATCTCAAGTGCACCGACCAAATGGGCCGAACGACATGTGCCCCATTAGCTCAACAACACCAAAAAAAGTAACACACATCTCTAAGAAACCGAGTGAATCCCTACTCCATGCACACTACATCCATCACGAATAACAAACTCAAATCATCATGTGATTTCCATATACCCATAAAGGGTAACACAACCCGTATCCAGAAATTCCCTTACTCGAGTCATCCTCGATCTTAACCTTTGTAGGTCATAACACATAACCGTGCAATCCACTCGTTGATAGCAGACTCCCCCACTTGCCTCAGAGCCCTGGAATAAAACATCTGACATCTTACACAAACCATACCCCATTACTGCCATAATCCCGCACCGAAGTTCAACTAAATCCTTTATAAGCTCATGTAACACAAACCATCTAATACCTCAAATCATCCGCAAATCTCGAATTCATATGGTCAGGTCAACTATTATGACCGATCCAAACTCAAATCGCACAAACATAGCCCACTGGTAGAAAAGAAAGCCTCCAGAGAACATCATAACAATCACACATTCGTAGATTACCTCGCAGGTTATTACCCACTTGCTTAGCCTTAAACCGCCATCTCTTTATACCCTTTCACCGCGACAACTACTACGCAATTACTTAACCTTCCTGAGTCTAAACTCACATTAAGACATGAAAATCCTCTTCGCTCCACAATTAAACAACATGAAAGATACCTCAACACACCCATAACTCGAGACTATACGTCAAATCAAGAATGAAATTAAGCACCCAATAGTCCTTTTTACATCTCAAGCAAACTCTTCTCGTCACATTCAATCCATCTGAACACATCCTGCAGTCACATTATACTCACTATATAGCCATCCAACCACTCATCGAGCCACCAATTCCACTCGTAGGGACACTACCGAACATATAAGTCCAAAAGCACGTACTCACACAAATGAAATCCCCGTGCTCAAGCTACCATAAAAAACCTGGCCTCAAGTCCTCTAGACTAGGCCTTCATCAGCACACAGAAATCACATCACGCACCTCATCCATTGAATCACAAGCCGTCGGTGTTTGTCTGATGCCAAGCGCTCACATGCGCATACGAATGCGTGGAAGGAATTCAAAGAGTTACGCTTCAAGCTGAATCAATGCCGTACGATAAAGAAAGAAAGATGTTGAGTTTATCCTAATGCCATGTAGCCTCTCGAACCTATAAACCTAGAGCTCTGATACCACCTTCAAATGACCTCTCAGATTCATCATCAGATGCTGGTTCTACTTGTTAAGAATCAGCAGCAGCAGCAGCTTCTTCTTCCTCTGAGGAGGAAGTCCAATCTATGCTTGAATCCTCTTCTTGAGTGGTATTCAAAGGAGTAGGTAACCTTATTTCTTCTTCTTCTCCAACTGGTTCTACTTGTTGAGAATCAGTAGCAGTGTCTACTAGACCATGAGAAGCAGCAGCAGATTCTTCTTCCTCTGAAGAGGAAGTCCAATCTATGGGTGAATCCTCTTCTTGAGTGGTATTCAAAGGAGTTGGTAGCCCTAGATGTGGATTTGCAGCAGTAGAATTTAAAGGAGGACCACAGGGAACAAAAGATTCCCTATTGTCTTGTTGTGTGCTAGAAGATGCATTAAAAGGCTCACCCACGTGGCTTATTTGGCTACCCTCTATAGCATCCAACTCTTCAAATTGTGAGTCAGAAGAGACAATAATTTCTATTGTGTCCCCATTGTTTAATAACATAGCAAGGTCCATTAAATCCTTGTCGTTTGTTAATTCAACCAAACTGCCACCCTTAGCACTCATAATATAAGTTTTTCCTAACTTTGTAATCCCAAAACCCTTAGCATAATCAACTAACTCTGGTATTGACAAGTGGTCACAGTCGACATTAGTCACATGTTCAACCCTACCCCCAACATATAGAGGTCCTACCTCACTCACCAATATCCCACCAATTTTCCATCTTAGATTCAGATACTTAGTATCCATGAGACCCTACACAACAGTAAGAAAAAGGAAAAACAACTCATCAAGACAGAAGTTTGAACAATTATATATAGAAGATTACAACTTCGGTACAGACCCCCAAAAATCAACAAACAAACAGCAAACCCCTAATTTTACCCCAATCAACTTGCATGCAAAAGTCACAATCAATATAAAACCCCTGATTTTACCCTAACAGAAAGAGAAACACATACCTTCAAACTCAAAGTGGAAACAACTGAAAAATTGGCGATAATCACAGATACACAGTAGATTTTAGCTCCTCCACAGTAGCTTTTACCAGCACCTCAACGGAGAACACTATCGACTAACAAAATCTAGCTCAAGAACACATGATCGTCTCTACCATTGATGATGGGAGTGAAGTGGTGAACCCTAGTTTTCAAAGTTATCGACCAAATAAATGATGGTAAAAGGGATGGGTTAAAATTTGAGGGATTAATTTTAAGGCGGGTCGGTTTTTTATTTGGATACCCGTATTAATCCAATGTGTACAGCCATATCAGCAAGCAATTACACGTATACGGCGCGTGTATACACGATAGAGAGGTTTACTAAGTTAGGGGGTAATAAAATGCGAAAAAGTAAGCATAGGGGGGTAATTAAAATCCCGTATAGTTAAGGTGTACACTCATTAAAAAGTATCAAGTTTAGGGGGGTCTTTACCTATTCTGCCTAAATAAAATGTTTCCTTTTCAAGATAGCAAGAGTAAAATACATCTCTATGCCTATATGTCAATATGTGTGAGAACTCATGAATGATGTGATACCGTACATCATGAGAAAAATGCATCTCAATGCCTGTATGTCAAGTGTGCATGTCAAATGATATTTATCTCAGAGATGAACTCGTGTACTCACACTATCAGAGTACTCAATCTCACTATCTCACACTTTCCACTCATCATGCTCAATCACTCAACACGCTTAGTCACTCAGTACTATATATGGCCATCCAGCCCAGGGAAGATCCATCCCATATATATCAACTAACAGTCAGTCACTTAGTACTATATAAAGCCAATCCATCCCGGGGAAGGTCCATCCCCAAATATAAATGCTTCGGGCAAGATCTATGCCCGGGGAAGATCCATCCCTCCATATAATCAACTGCGCTCACTGGAGATGTGTACAGACTCCGGAGGGTCTCCTTCAGCCCAAGCGCAATAATAAGCCAGATCCAGGCATAAATCAATATAACATACTGCGGCGTGCAGCCCGATCCCATAATATCACTCACAATCAGGCCCTCGGCCTCACTTTGTAATCAATCTCTCCAATCTCTCGGGCTCACAATGACATGAAACTAGCCCAAAAATGATGATATGATGTGTCAATAAATAGCAATAGAGACTGAGATATGAAATGAAATGAATGAACATGACTGAGTATGAAATTATAATGTAAGCAAATAACTTACCAGCAAAAAAGACCTCAGTGGGTCCCAACAGAATAAGCATGTAGCCTAGACATGGTTTCTAACAAGGATCACAGCTCAATAGCTCTAGTACGTAGAGATTTCATGGTTACAGATAAGATCAGGTAACTATACAGTACCATAAAAATAACGGAGTAACAATTCACATGGTACACACCCACACACCCGTCACCTAGCATGTGCGTCACCTCAACACCAAATACATAACACGTAATTTGGGGTTTCATACCCTCAGCACCAAGTTTAGAAGTGTTACATACCTTGAACAAGCCAAATCTAATACCAAGCAAGCCAAGCGATGCTCCAAAAATACCATCCCGAGTGTACCGATCTCCAAGCAGCTTGAAACTAGACAAAAGTAACTCAAATACATCAAACAATGCCAAAGGAAACAAACCCAATCGATAAAGGTCGAATCTTTAATCAAAGCCCAAAAATCATACCAAAAGTCCAACCTGGTCTCACACCTCGGAACCCGACAAAACTCATAAAATCCGACAACCCATTCAATTACGAGTCCAACCATACTAGCTTCACGGTCTTTAGAGCGAGGTAAGTGTCATGGTTAACCTTGACTTGAGGGAATAGGTATTTTTTGTCTATTTGCTACGTGTTTAGGTGTTGGGTACAACATATATGTGAGGTGATGAGTACTTATGCGTTGGTTTTGGGTTAAAGCATGCGGGTAGGACTTGGTTTCTTGCAATGATTGTTTCCTTTGTTCATGTTATCCATGTTTAGACTAGTATTGTTAAATTGATCGTTCTTATCATGTTTACGGATCTTTTGGTGACAATTCAGTATTGATTCAAAGTTGAGGTTGGTATTGTGGAACCAAATATTGAAGTAAGGCTTGTTCTTGTTAATTCCATCTCCATGTTGTTATTTGTTTATTACTTTATGGTAAGGGAGAGTGTTAATGCACGAAGTGTGATGTCGTGTCGTATTGTGAGTGTCAATGCACGAAGGGTGATGACGTACCATATTGTGAGAGTTAATGCACGAAGGGTGATGTCGTGCCATACCTGTTGATTTATATTGTGAGGTTGAGAGTAAAAGCACGAAGGGTGATGTCGTGCACTTTTCCTTACCGTGTTTAATTGTTTTCATTGGTTCAAGGTATATTGGTTGTTATAGTTATCATTGCTGACGTGATTCTCTTATCTTGTATTCCCCTCAGTATGTCCCTCTCCTGATATTACTTGTATAGTCTTTATTTGCTGTTATTTGAACATATATTGTTATCTGAACAGGTTTATCATTGGATGTCTTGTCTTAGCCTCGTCACTACTTGGTCGAGGTTAGGCTCGACACTTACCAGTACATGGGGTCAGTCATATTGATACTACACTGCACTTCTGCAGATTTTGGTACCGGCCTATCTGGTTGTGAGGTTAGCAGCTCGACTTGATCGTCAGGAGACTAAGGAAGATCTGCTGGCGCCCGCAGACTCTGGAGTCTCTTCCTAGTCTTATCATTTGGTTGTTTCATTTCCTTTAGAACAGTGTATTTTCTTTTAGACTCTGTTTGTAGTAAATCATTGTAGCTCGTGAGTTGTGTCTCCAGATACTAAATGTATCAGATATTATGGGTTTTATAATATTCTGCAAACTTTGTTTTAGTTTCTGTTTAGCTTAATTATTTCCGTTATTAAAAATTGGCTGAAGTTGATTTGTGAATTCTCTAACGTTGGCTTGCCTAGCAAGTGAAATATTAGGCACCATCACGGTCCCGAAGGTGGGAATTCCGAGTTGTGACAGTTAAACACTTACATGCCTTCTGCATTGGTTTCTATTATTGTTTGTTTTTTGGTATGTTACTTTCACCTTTGTGTTTCTTATGTTGTTACATCTGTATTTTTTATTTGGTCGGTTATTGTTATATCTTTATTTCTATCCCTACACTTTTACTTGATTTACTTCTGCTACATGTCCTTTTCCAGTTCATGCCTTTACTTGTTATTAGACCGTACGCGTTACATTCCTATATTGGTTATGTAATTTACTTATTAGATGTCTTAACATGTTACATGCCTTCACTTACTACCTGCCTTCACTTGCTATATGCCTTTACTTGCTACATTCCTCCATTTGTTACATGATTTCACTTATCATACACCTCTACTTGATACCTATTTTTACTTGACGTATATGTCCCCCCATTTCATGCTCTACACTTCTTTGCTCAGCCGAAATGGGTGACTTTTAGATTGGTTGTGTTTTTATGCTTTGTGGAAGCCGTATCTTTATATGTGGGAGGCTAGCTCCGAGGTGCTGTGTTGCTCATTTTACTTTGTTGAGTTTGTATTCCTAGTTGAATTTCGTGTGTTAGTTTTCCTTAGCATTACGTTGTGAATTTTCTGTGCTTGGTTGTTGTAGTATTGTTTTGTATGAACTTATTACATATATGGATCAGGTTGCACGCCACAGTGGTATTTATATTATATGGGATTGGGTTGCACGCCGCAACGGTATTGATATTTATATATGGGATCGGGCTGCACGCGGCAATGAAATTGATATTATATAGGGGATCGGGTTGCATGCTGAAATGATATTGATATTATATATGGGATCGGGTTGCGCGCCTCAACGATATTGATTTTATATATGGTATCGGGTTGCACGCCGCAACGGTATTAATATTATATATAGGATGCCGCAATAGTATTGATTTTATATATGAGATCGGATTGCACGCAACAATGGTATTGATATTATATGTATGGGATCGGATTGCACGTCGCAACGTTATTTGTAATATATATGTGGATCGGAGCGTGCCACAATGGAGAAGTTGTACTATGGTTATTCTTGGTTGTTGGTTTCTATTATTGTACTGTATTGTTAAACTGAGTTGTGATGATATTCTGGGACCATTTGTCATTTATATTCCTTTTTCATTTATTACGTGATTATTTGTTTCTTTATCTCGTATTGCTCTTTTTGCTTATGATCTGCACAGGTAAAAATAGTAAGTGAGCATATTTTAACTTAAAACCTCGTCACTACTTCCCCGAGGTTAGTCAAGATACTTACTGAGTACATGGGGTCGGTTGTACTCATACTATGCTTCTGCGCCTTGCGTGCAGATCTTAGAGCTTTGTAGCTGTGGAAGACGAAGCCTTGCATTAAAGATGTACCCGCATTCTAGATTCAAGCTACCTCTTGTTTATGGTAGTTTAGGATTTCAATTCTGATTATGTAAACATCAAACAAATATTGTATTTATTCTTCATATTTGTTTGCAAGTCTATAAATCATAGTGGCTCATGACTTGTACTACCAATCCTTAGGAAGTTGTATAGAATTTAGTTATTTTTATTTTTGTTATTATTGATCTTTCACTTAAGTTACTTATTCTGTGTTTTACTTACCTAGTACTAAGGGGTTAGGTGCCATCACGACTATGCAAATTTTGATTTGTGACAAGTTGGTATCAGAGCACTAGGTTCGTAGGTTCTATGAGTCATGAGCAAGTATCTGGTAGAGTCTTGCGGATCGGCATGATGACGTCCACACTTATCTTCGAGAGGCTACAAGGTATGTAAGAAACTTCTCATCTTTCCTTCCTTATTGTGCTACTTTGTTGCAGCTTGAAGCTTATATCTTTGATTTCCCTCCATTCACATGTACGTGATGTTGAGCACTTGATATCAGTGGTGCACCGTCCGCTTGTGGTGTCGCGGATGGGCTGCAAAGTACTATGGATGCTTGATTACCGTCGTGATGTGTTCCTAGGTTTAGATGTTGATATGTTGGTAGATATTCCAGTTGTTCATTTGTGGGATGAAGCGGATTCTTATATCTTGTCGACAAGTGTAGACTCAGAAATATTAATTGGTTGCCCGATTGTTGTGGCCATGGTAGGGTCATGGGAAAGTGTTAATTTGAGGTTAGCCGGTGGGTTATCTCCTGTGTGAAGATTTGAAGTCGTGTGTTTCGTATGAGGTTTCTATTCAGCGGAATGTATATATTATCATTTCGGAGAATTGAGGAAGTTGGCTTGATTGTCACAAGGATGAGTATGCACTTGGCAGAGTCTTCGGAGTGTTTTATGACCAGCGTTATATATGTTTATGAAGTATTCAACTAATTAGCAGTGCAGGATTGAGGCAGCTATGAAAGAAGGGTAACGTGGGTTACCGGCGGTGTGTTGTATTGCTTCGAGCAAAGTGGGGGAGTCTGTTATTGGTGATCGGATTATGGGGTCATGTGTTATATTAGTTTCTTGACTAATGGACGCTTGTGAATTATTTATGACTTGAAAAGTATGACTTCGGGAATGATTCGAGCTTGATATTCGTTGGGGATGTAGTGTGCAAGAGAAAGGAATCGTTTGGTTGCTTCTGGATATTCATGTGCTGGTGAGGCACGGGTCGCTTAGTGCAAATTGGCTATGTAATAGCGATTACATCAAGGTGAATGACTTTCGAGGAGATTCTAATGAGTTCCAGATTCATATGTGGCACTTAAGGTTTTTCAGATTCGAGTACAACTAGGGCTTGAGATTGGTAGTGGATGGTGTCTAGATTTGCAATACTTCTATATCAATATTGACTCCACATGGCATTATTAGATAGATACAAGAAACGGCATTGGAATCACAGAGGGTCCCTTCTGAGCAAGCATTTCGGATTGAGTTACTTTGGGGTTTTGCAGTCTGCGTGACTCGGTTGAGTTAGAGGAGAATTAGTCATAACTTGAGTATTTAATGGGTTTCCAAAAATTCACGATGGTTATGGTCGCGACTCGGGGTTGATTTCTTCTACGGGTATAGAAGGTATGTTACTTGTGATGATATCCTCCTAGATTGAGTTAAATGGAAGTTTCTTGGTTGTTGTGGTGTTCATCCTACTTGTGTTTCAGAGTCGATAATGAGGTTTTTGTATTTTTGCAAGTTAGCATGATAGTTACGGTGCGTCGTGTGGAATTGAAAGTTACGAGTGCCAAGTTGCAGTTTAGTTTCAAAGAGAAGGTCATGAATTCTCGAAGGCATGAATGGTTTCAGATATTTAAGAGAATGCTGACATTATTTGGTATCGCCTGAGAAAGGTGTGCATTTCAGGAGACGCGTTATGCTTTGACTTGCGGATGCTTGACTGGTGTTACAGTGATAGCCTCGTTTTGGGCTGCTGAGATTTAGGTTTTGCTTCGTCGAGCAGAAGATTAATGTGAGTATTTTTTGTGAGATGATTGTGTACGAATGATGTATTAGTCATTTGAGTAGTGGAGTTGGGATCGAATATGGAGATCCCTGTATTCGTAAAGTTTAGAGATTGGGTGTTCTCGTAGGCAAACTATTCCTTCATTGAGGACTGTGATGATATGTTAAAAATTAGATAGTTGATGGTTTGTGTTATGGATAGGCTGCTTTGGACTTTTGGAAGGTTATATACCTATTTGGGGATGATCGGAATTGGTTTGGGGGCTATTTGTAGGCCTAATGAGAATGTGTATTCTATATCGGATCGGGCTTGCTCACTCATACGCAACTGTTACCGTAGGCATATCATCGAGCATAATGGATGTTTTTTGTGCCCTGGCCTATGTTATGTGTTTCTCTCTTATGCTATGATGGATAGTGAGGCTACTTGATTATTTGCACACATGTTGTAATCTTGTTTAGGTTTTGTGGCGATATATGAGCGAGATGGCTCTTGTAGTGTTGATTTGCTTATTGTACCCTAGTTGTGCTTGCCTTTTTCTGTATTGTATTATGCCTATTCATCTCCCCACAGTTAAATTTGTGCACTTTATAGTGCTTGATGTTGATACACATGTGCTTAGTGAGCACGAGTATTATGGCTCGACGGGTATTCCTATGTTGATTGATATATTTTTTATCGGGTTGCGCGCTGCAATGGAGTTATGTGGGATACCCTTCCTTGTGTTTATTTCGTGTATTTTGTTTTCCCTTTTTGGGATGAGATCATGAAATTATTCTTTTATTGTTATATCAGTTGTACTTGTTGGATAGTCCCCGTACCTTGTTTTCTTTCCATTTTTTGGTATATCTGATTTATTGCATGTTTGGTGTACGGACCGCGTTGTGTGAGGTTCCTTGTGGATTTCGGTGTGACTTGCCGTTTAGGCTACTTGTTTTGGGTGAATTGAGGCTTTTGGACATGGGATTTGCAGTATTGCACTAGGATAAGGAATCTTTGGAAGAATAATACCATATTTTCGCTCAGAATTTGGCAATGGTCCTTGTCGGACGAGAGAGCTCCACGACTTATTGATTTCTTGGGTGGTTATGAGTTTCTGCATGGTTCTTTTATCATTAGCAGTGTTGCAAATGTTCGAAATGAGGGTTTACTTGAGATGCGGTGTAATATCATACTCGATTTGGTAATGAGGTGCTACTGTGGTCGGAAGTTATTGCTAGTATACGAGTTATGTGGCACATCGTGTGGTTTGACCTTAGGAGTGTATTGACTGCTTGATGCAGCTTGTTGAGATTGATACAATATATATGTACAAGGATAGGATCTTATAAGGGATTCCAGATGTTAGAATTTGGTCCAATGCCATGTGGGCTAAGGTCGAAGGAAGAATCTTCAATCGGGGTCGTGTTCATGGACTTATGTGGACCAAGGTGGCATAGGATCACTCATGGGGAGTGATGAGTTCCTTCAGCTAATTGAAGGCTTTGGAGCAACTCTTGGCACGTTTGAGGACGAACGTATATTTAAATGGGGGAGAATGTAACGACCCAACCGGTCATTTTGAGTACTAGCTTTTATGTATACTGAAACTTTTCACACCTCTATTCGATAATTTATGACTTGTGTGTGTGGTCTATGTCGATTTTCGAAAAATTTAAATGTAAGTTTTTAAGGAAAATGTAATTTTTGACTTTAAAATGACTAAAGTTGACCACGGTTGACATTTTTGGTAAACGAACTCGGATCGATGTTTTGACTATTCTGGTGGGTTCGTATGATATTTTTGACTTATATTTATGATTGGTTGGGGTCGTGGGAGACCCGAGCGTGTTTCGGCGCATTATCTAAAAATTTTGAAAAATGAGTTTTAACTTGAAAATTCTTGAGTGTGGTGGTCGATTCTTGATATTTGATGTTATTTCGATGATTTAGGTTTTGGACTTATACGTATGCTTGCATTTGCAATACTGAGAAGGGGCAGGAGACTTCGCAAATCCGAAGTCTAAGCCGCATTTGTGATAGGTGGGTTGATCGCATTTGCGACTCCTTTGTTACACTTGCAACACCGGCCAGATGAGGAAATTCTGGAAAAGCGAAGCTTGGACCGCATTTGCGAAGGTGGAAACTTCGCAAATACGAGGTGTTTTTCTCATTTGCAATATTTGTGATGCTCAAACAATGACGAACAGTGATTCGCCTTTGCGATGGTCGCAATTGCGAACAAGAGTTCGTAAATGCGACATCTGCAGCTGGGTAAAATGTGAAATTTCAGAATTTAGCTCATTTTACACTATTTTTTAACTCTAAACTCTATAGAGGTGATTTTTGAAGAGGAATTTCTTCCCAAATTCATTGTAAGCAACTCTAGCTTGTTTTCAATCAATTTAATTACTTTTTCATGAATTTTATCATCAAATCTATGAATTTCAAAGTAGAAATTGGTGGTTTTGGGTAGAATTTAGGAATTTTATTAAATTAAGATTTAGACCTCAAATTAAGGTCGGAGTTCGAAACAAATCACATATTCGTTCTCGGGGGTTAGTGGATAATGGGATTTATTCCTAAATTCGAATTTCGACCACGTGGGCCCGAGTTGACTTTTTGTTGACTTTTTCAATTTAATTAAAGCTTGAAACTTTTTTATTCGTTAGTAGTTTCTAAAGCTTATTTTGAATTGTTTGAACACTATTTGGCTAGATTCGATTGGTTTGGAGGCTTGTTCTAAAATAAAAGTCGTGTTGGATTGTTGATTGTGTTCTGGAAAGAGGTTAGTGTCTTGCCTAACTTTATTGGAGGTATTTTTCCTACTAAATGATATTATTTTCTACATGCGAGGGTGATGCATATACGAGGTGTGATGAGCGTATATGCATGTGTTAGGTTTCCATACTCCGAAGGGGGAATTATATGCTTATTTCTGCTTTGTTGAACTTGGTGATCCCCTAACTTATGCTTTATTTTAATTTATGACTAATAAGTTTAGTTATCTGTGTCAGAACATATAACATCTTGAAAGGTATGTACTATTTTTGAGACTGTGTACATACTTAATTGGACTGTAGCTTCACGAAAATTCATCTATATCTGTTATTGCCATGCTACTTGAGCTCTTTATCTGTAATAAAAGATGATGATTGGGGCCTTAGGGCTATGTTTGGCACGATGGATATTTTCATATGGTTGATATGATGTTGGCACGATGAGTATTTCCATGTGATGTAAATAAGATGTGGCCGGTTAGTTGATACTGTGCGAGAAGAATGGGAGTTGGATTTCTGTTATGATTACTCGTTCATTTAACACTTACATGCCCTCTATGTTGGTTTTTATTATTGCTTGTTCTTTGGTATGTTGCTTTCACATTTGTGTTCCTTACGTAGTTACCTCTTTGTTTTTTATTTGGCCGCTTGTAGTTATATCTGTATTTCTACCTTGTCGGTTACTGTTACTCCTACATTTTTACTTGATTTATTTCTACTATATGTCCTCTTCGAAGTCATGTCTTTACTCGTTATTAGACCGTACGTGTTACATGATTTACTTATTAGATATCTTGATATGTTACATGCCTTCACTTACTACCTACCTTCACTTGATATTACATTTACTTGCTACATGCCTCTACTTGTTACATGATTTCACTTATCACACACCTCTACTTGATACCTGTTTTTACTTGGCGTACATTTTTCCTCATTTTTTGTTCTGCACTTCTTTGCTCGGCTTGAAAGGGTGACTTTTAGATTGGTTGTGTGCTTGTGGAAGCCTTATCTTTATATGTGGGAGACTAGCTCTGGGGTGTTGTATTGCTCATCTTACTTTGTTGAGTTTGTATTCCTAGTTGAATTACACGTGTTAGTTTTCCTTGGTATTACGTTGTGAATTTCCCGTGCTTGGTTATGGGATTGGGTTGCACCCCGCAACGGTGTTAAAATTATATACATAATCAGGTTGTATGCCGCAGCGGTATTGATATTATATATGGGATCGGATTGCATGTTGCAACGATGTTGATATTATATATGGGATCGGGTTGCACGCCGCAACGGTATTAATATTGTATATATGGGATCGAGTTGCACGCCGCAACGGTATTGGTAATATATATGTGGATCGGGTTGCGTGCCTCAATGGAGAAGTTGTACTGTGATTATTTTTTTGTTGTTGGTTTCTGTTACCGTACTGTGTTGTTAAACTCTGGGATCCTCTATCATTTATATTCTTGTTTCATTTATTACGTGGTTATTCGTTTCTCTATCTCATATTGCTCTTTCATCTTTTTATCCGCACAGGTAAAAGTAGTAAGTGGGTATCTTTTAACTTAAAATCTTGTCACAACTTCACCGAGGTTAATCATGATACTTATTGAGTACATGAGGTCAGTTGTACTCATACTACACTTCTGCACCTTGCGTGCAGATTTTGGAGCTATGTAGTTGTGGAAGATAAAGCCTTGCATTGAAGACATACCCGCGTTCCAAATTCAAGCTACTTCTTGTTCATGGTAGTTTAGAATTTCAATTCTGATTATGTAAACTTTAAACATATATTGTATTTATTCTTCATATTGGTTTGCAAATTCAAATTATAGTGGCTCAAGACTTGTACTACCATTACTTAGAAAGTTATATAGAATTCAGTTATTTTCATTATTATTGTTGTTGATCTTTCACTTAAGTTATTTATTCTATGTTTGGCTTACCTAGCACTGGAAGGTTAGGTGCCATCATGACTAGGCAGATTTTGAGTCGTGATATTATATTTGTATATAAATATTTTCTTGAAGATTAGAAAAACAAAAGAGAGAAAATAGTTCGGAGTTTAATGTCGTCAGCGCGGCTTATTATTATTTTCTAAGCAAGAAAGATTGTTGAAACCTATTTGTCAAATATCTTAGTAACATAAGGCTTCAATCGATGACCATTTACCTTGAATTTTTCTTCCCCGTTTATATGTCGTATTTCAATGGCACCATAAGGGGTAATTTATGTTACAGTGTATGGCCATGTGCAGCGTGACTTAAAATTTTCTGAAAATAATCTCCACCAACTATTGTACAACAGAACTTGATCTTCGATCTAAGTTCTTTACGGCAAATGAGTTTGTCATGCCTTTTTTTGCCTTTTCTTTATACGCTTTAGCATTTTCATATGCAGTAAGTGTGAACTCTTCTAACTTATCAAGTTGCAACATATGATTTTTACCTGCTTCTGGTAAGTTTACATTCAAAAATTTTATACCACAATATGCTTTATGTTCTAATTCCACGGCTAAATGACAAGATTTACCAAAAACTAATCTATAAGGAGATGTGCCTATGGGAGTTCTAAAAGCAGTTCTGCATGCCCATAAAGAATCATCCAACTTCAAAAACCAATCTTTTCGAGAAGAGCCAATAGTTTTTTCTAAAATTCTTTTTAATCCTGTGTAGGAAACTTCTACTTGTCCGCTTGTTTGAGCATGATATGGAGTTCCTGATTTATGAATTACTCCATATCTTGATAATAAACTAGCAAATTGTCTGTTAAAAAAATAAGTTCCCTAATCACTTATGATAACTCGTGGAATTCCAAATCATGAGAAAATATTTTTCTTGAGAAAAGCACAAACAACGCGAGCATCATTTTTTCTAGTGCCTATTGCTTCTACCCATTTTGAAACATAGTCAACAACTACTAAAATATATTCGCAACCATTTGGAGGAAAAGGTCTCATGAAGTCAACGCCCCATACTTCAAAGATTTCACACACAAAATAGAGTTAAGAGGCATCTCATCCCTTTTTGAAATGTTACCGATTCTCTGGCATTTGTCGCAGGCGATATAATTCCTTGAATAAAGTAGGCCAGAAAAAGTCAATTCCAACAACTTTAATTGTTGTCTTTCTTCCTCCATAGTGTCCTCCTACCACTGCATCATGGCATGGACTTAAGATGTTATTCATCTCGGTCTCTGGTACACATCTCCTGATTATGTCATCTGCACAAAACTTAAATAAGGAAGGATCTTCCCAGTAATAATGTCTTGCTCTATTTTAAGTTTTTTTCTTTGTTCGTAAGAAAATCTTTTGAATCCATCATCCAACCAAGTAGTTGGCAATATCAGCAGACCAAGGTGGTCGATTATAATAGATGTGACTCAAAATATATGTTCATCAGGAAATTCCTCTTTGATATTTTGTATCTCGTTAGGAGGATTTTCCAAACGAAACAAATGATCAACTATCTGATTTTCTAAACCTTTTTGATCTTTTATTTCAAGATCGAACTCTTACAAAAGAAGTATTCATCTTAGTAATCTGGGTCTAGCATCTTTCTTTCCTAAGAGATACTTTAAAGCTGCATGATTAGTGAATACTGTGACTTTGGTTCCAATCAAATAGGATCGAAATTTATCAAATACAAATACTACAGCTACTAGTTCCTTTTCAGTTGTGGTATCATTCATTTGAGCTCCATTGAAAGTTTTACTGGCTCAGTAGATAGGTCTGAAGATCTTTTCTCGTTTTTGCCCTAGCACAGCTCTTACCGCTATATCACTTGTATCATACATTATTTCAAATGGATAGCTCCAATCAGGAGAAATAATAATAATTGGAGCATTAGTCAACTGTTGTTTGAAAATCTCAAATGCTTTCCTGCAATCATCTGAAAATTCAAACTTCACATCTTTTCTCCTCCAAATCTATTTTATGTCATCATCTGGTATGTGATGTAGAGAAACCAGCTTTTCCTCCCTTTACGTTTGATGTATTATTTACAGTGAGTTTTATTTGGGGTTTTTAAAATGTTCTTGAGTTCAATCTCTGGTTGTTTAGTTGGTTGAACAATTAGTGAGGGGATGAGTTCAACTTCAAATCTTCCTGTATACTAGTATTGAAATGAAATTGGTATGAGTTCAAAATATAATCGAATGGAGATAGAGGATTCATATAATCATTCTTAAGACATAAGCTGATTGGTTGGCGAGTTTAGTTAAATTTCTTCTTCTTCTTCTTTTTTTTTTTTTTTTGAGTTCAGAAGAAACTGGTAATGGGAGTTTTCTTTTCTTGGAGTTTTTTAGTTGGTCTGTATTTGAAGGTGTTAACACCCAGCGCGTCTAGTTATCTTTTGAGGGCCACTACCTTTTCATTATTGGGTGATTTGTAAGGATGGCCTTGGAAGTGGGTGATCTTGATTTATTAACTCCGCTTGCCTTATGGAAAGAATTTCAATTTTAACAAGTGTTGCTCTTTGCTTGCCCCATGAGCACACTTTGGACTTTTTAAGGTTTGCCCATGGGACAACAAAACGAATCAAAAAAACAAGACCATCCATTACCCGTCATTGGATGTATTTCCTGTTCAATATTATTTCCACTAAAATGTATGTCTCGCTTGTTTAATATTATTCTAAAGGAATTGTCTCTGCAGATGTATCTTCTATTCTCTAGATATTATCTCTGTAGACATATTTAAGAACTTTGGCTTTAGTTATAATTTGACGATAATTCTTTAGCTCTAGATTTGTATAAACTCTTATTTGCTGTGAATGCGTATTCTTTTTGGGAAGTTAGGGGCAGGGGCAGTTCAAATAATATATTTTCTAGCAAGTGTTTTAACTGTAATATAACTAAATTACGTCAAGAAATATTATCTGTATCCACTTGGCATATTAACTGCTCCAGTTACATTGAAGCTTTCAAGGCAGCATGGATAAAATGGACGTGAAGTAAACCATATACCGAAAGAAGGCGTTTCAGAAAGGTATTTGATAATCAGGGCATCCAAAATTCTCGAAAAAGACTAGAAAATAAAATATACAAGATCGCCATTTACCCCCTTTATTATGTGACATAACAGAAAAGGGGGCCTGGCAACAAAGTCTCGGCTGCATGTCTCTCTATAATCTCGCATTGGATGTAAAACAAAACCAGAATTCTGGACCTCTTGGTCCTCCAAAAAGAACCCGAGATGTCACAAACTAAATTATTTTGGCAAAGAGAAGAAAAGAAAGTCACAGAAGTTTATAATCTATCTAGGCAGCAGATTCCTTGGCAATCTTCTCTGCCTTGGCAATGACCTCGTCAATTCCACCAACCATATAAAACGATTGCTCGGAAAGGTCATCATATTTGCCATCCAACACTCCCTGTCAAAAGAAATTAACAGATCATTCATCAAAATAGGACCAAATAGCAAGAATATCACCAACAGAAAGAGGGTAGGTAAGGGTGCGCACACAACCTCAATCAATGGCAAAAAGAAGGGAGGGCAGAGGGAGAATTCGAAAGCATTCATCAGCATCAGAACAACATTGCATGCTTGTAATTATAAAAGGGAAAGTAATGCTGGACACTTAACTTGAGGAATTGACCAAAATGTCCTTAATGTATGGGAGTTGGACCATTTTGGTCCTTGATATAGTCCTTAATATATCTAAAAGGTGATCATTTGGAACCTTAAATCTCACGGTTTCACTCAATAAAGAGGTTGAGGTTAACGGTGCTCCCACACTGCAAATCACGAGATCCTCAAAACACAAAGAGACATCATTCTCAGCACACAAAGCAGACAGATCAGCCCCAACTTCGAAAGGTCTCCCTCTTTCTCAAAGATAAGATGAAGGCTTTTCTCTTCTCTTTGTTCCAGTCAGCAAGAAGGCATTGTTGCAATTGCAGGACTTTAATCTCTTTAGCTGGCATGCTCACTTGGAAGCTACTGGAAGCTCTAGTTAATCTTATGCCATTTATTTTCTTTTTTCTATTTTCCAATTTTTCAGACTTATAGCAAACTATATTTGTCCGTGTTACCAAAAAAAAAAGTATCAAAGAAGTTTTTAAGAGTATTAGTGCTGTTGGTTCTGATATAGTGAAAGAATCAAGAAGCTTCATCAAAGTTGTCTTACAAGAAAATGTAATACTCCCTCCGTTCCAGTTTACGTGAACCTATTTCCTTTTTAGTCCGTTCCAAAAAGAATGACCCCTTTCTAAATTTAAAAACAATTTAGCTTAAACTTCCAATTCTACCTTTAATGAGAAGCTTTTATAACCACACAAATACTCTAGACCGCTTTTTGACTGGTCTAGGACCACAAACTCAAAAGGTCTTTATTTTTTCTTAAACTCCGGGCCCAGTCATACAGGTTCACATAAATTGGAACAGCCGGAGTAGATTATATGAAGTTCAAGAGTATCTAGACTAAGAGATATTGCACAGTGCGGGAACACAGTTAATAATTACCTAGTTTTTGAGTAAACAGTTATATTTAGGGTTCAAAACCAAATGGATCACCATTTTAGATATATTAAGGACTACAAAAATCCACTGCAGCAAGAAAACCTCCATACAACAATTGGATCGACAAACATATTCTCATATTTTGAAGTCCAAAATGACAAAATATGAAGTGATAAGTTGAAGATTGAGAAGATATATTACCTGGAAACTGTTAATGCTCTCCTTCAAGTCGACATACTTTCCAGGGGCACCCGTGAAAACTTCAGCAACATGGAAAGGCTGGCTAAGGAACCTTTGGATTTTACGTGCACGCGCAACAGTCATCTTATCATCTTCACTAAGCTCATCCATACCCAAAATAGCAATAATATCTTGAAGATTCTTGTAGTTTTGAAGAACTTTCTGTACCCCACGAGCAGTATTGTAGTGATCCTCTCCCAAAATGTGAGGTGAGAGCATACGGGATGTAGAATCAAGTGGATCGACAGCAGGATAGATACCAAGCTCAGAGATCTGGCATCCAAAAGAAATGAAATGACCAAAGTTAAACTAAATCCATCAAAGATTAGTTAATGAAGCTACCACACCACATTAACAACGGCATTATACCTGACGAGACAAGACAGTTGTGGCATCCAAGTGAGCAAAGGTTGTAGCAGGGGCTGGATCTGTCAAGTCATCAGCAGGCACATAAATAGCTTGCACGGATGTAATAGAACCTTTCTTGGTGGTGGTGATACGTTCTTGAAGACCTCCAAGATCCGTTGCCAAAGTTGGTTGATAACCGACAGCAGATGGGATACGACCCAGCAAAGCAGACACTTCTGAGTTAGCCTATCAACATAAAATGCACATAGCATTTAGCGCCAAAGTCAGGTTTTATAAAATAAGCAAAATTTATACATGATGGACTCATAGAGGTAAACCAACCTGAGTAAACCTGAAAATATTGTCAATAAAGAGAAGCACATCCTGCCCCTCGGCATCTCGGAAGTGCTCAGCCACGGTCAAACCTGTAAGTCCAACACGTGCACGAGCACCAGGGGGCTCATTCATTTGACCATATACAAGAGCACACTTGCTTTCACTCTGAAATGGTTGAGGTCACAATATGTCAGGCCAGCAACATAAAGGAATAGCATTATGAGATAAAGAGCAAATAATTTTGATTAAACTAACTTGCTTCTCGCCTAGCTTGATGACACCACTTTCAATCATTTCTCGGTACAAATCATTACCCTCTCGAGTGCGTTCACCAACACCAGCAAAGACAGAGAAACCACCTGAATAACATAGTCAAGCCACCCAACTGATCACCTTCACAGCGACTTTAATACAAACTTTATAAAGGGCAACTCGGTGCAGTACGTTCCCGCTATACGCAGGGTCCGAGAACTTTATATAAACTTTATAAGAAGGTAAAAAGAAATCAGTCCTAACCATGTGCTTTTGCAACATTGTTAATCAGTTCCATAATAAGCACAGTTTTCCCCACACCAGCACCACCAAAAAGCCCAATTTTTCCTCCTCTTTGGTATGGAGCTAGAAGATCAACAACCTGACCAAAAGCACAACAATGATAGAATAGTCATCAAGATTAAGTCTAACAAAGAGCAATACCAGAAGAACCAGTAGCACATGTAGCATTTCAGACATAGAGTGCGGATATACATCACCCAAGAAAATAAGAACTGATGAAAGTACCTTAATACCAGTGACAAGAATTTGTTGTTCAGTGGCTTGCTCGACAAAGGCAGGAGCTTCACGATGAATTGGTAAAAAGTGATCGGTAGCTGTAGCCATTTTAACAGATTAAGATGCAACTATCAGAACCATTCTTATGGAAAAGTTAGAATATGGCATATCCAGCAGCAATTATGACTTACTAATTGGGCCTCTCTCATCAATTGCCTCTCCAATGACGTTGATGATACGGCCAAGTGTGGCTCTACCGACAGGAACCTGTTATCACAAGAAGGGGAAACAATCAAGCTCACAACAAATTAAACAAGTCCACACTCAAGTCTCAACTAAACATAAAAAATCCGTTATACAGGAAAACTTGGACAAGAAGGAAACAGCCAAACTGAAGGCACTAAAAAATTAGAAGACACCATGGGCAATGAAGTCAAAGCTAAGATGCAATGCTCCAGCATAAATATGAAAAGAAAAAGACAAAATAATGCAGGAAAGTAGATATATGTTTGCAGTACAGCAAAATCTTGTACCATATCGTTCAAATATCTAATCCAATTAAAAGGTTGTAATTGAGTGGGATATTAAATTTCCGATCCATTAAGTTCACAAATATTATAATAATAAGTATCTATAATAACAATGGATGCTTCAGTTGGGAGCAGAGAGATGTATGTCTTCTGGCGATGACAAGCAAACATGAATCATTCACTCCCAAGGTAGTGAACTACTACAACTTCCAAGGTACAAGTTCTTTTATACTGAATCAGGAGCAAACGTGAATTATGCAACACGCTGAGTCACTCCCATTTTCATAGTTTTTCAAAACTCTCATAACAAATCACAAAGGACACATACAAGTTTTACGCAAAAAAGCCTTTTCTTTCACAATAATTAGAATTCTAAAGCATTTACATGAACAAAGCAAAGAGCAAACGAATGTCTCTCATTTGATGAGCATATGAAAACCTAGGTACACCACACTGCCTACTGACACACTTGCACTTCAACTGGTACCATGTATTTCATACTCTTATCAAATGATCGTCAATGCATAAGCCATATGCCCATACCAAACCTAAATAAAGGAGTATTCTAACTAGTCCATCTATTATGAGTATTTTTTATTTGATGGAAGAAAAAGTTTTTCGTTTTTAGTTCTTACCCATGTTTTCATCTCAGCTAACATTTTCATTTATATGCAAATCTAAAACAAGTATTTTGCTGGGTATAATCCTCATAAAGTCATAATATTAAAGGTATTCCGATGCAACGTGCCAACTGGAGCAGAATGCACACCCAACTAATTTAGAATTCAGACATAATTGATTGATCCATTGATTTCCTTGCCCTAAACAGATTCCATCTAGTACATTAGATGATTCAACCGGTTTTCAGTTTCAAAAACTACAGTAAAACTACAGATCTCGTGCATTAAGGATCTAAAAGCACTTCCAATCTAAATATAATAAATAGAGCTCCCACGTCGTCAAAATCCAAAATTTGAATGTAACTTTAACAAGTAATGGGAAACATAAATCTTTTGACTTACGGTGATAGGAGAACCAGTATTGAGGACGCGTTGACCACGAACAAGTCCTTCAGTACCATCCATAGCAATAGTCCTAACCATATTCTCACCCAAATGCTGAGCCACTTCAAGCACAAGCCGGATCTGGTTATCCAACACTTCGAGAGCGGTCAAAATTGGTGGCAAACCTTCATCGAATCTCACATCCACGACGGCACCGATGACCTGGCACACCTTCCCGATCGAACCAGCGCCGGTGAACTCATCGGTGATTTTTCCGGACGGTTCACTACCGGACTTCGGTGGTGACGATGGCTGAGATGCCGGTGCTGCCGCGGAGGTAGCATACTGTACGGCTCGGTTTAAGAGGAATCCCTTAGGGGAAGCGCGTGAAGAGGCGCGTGAAGCGGATTTAGGGATGGAGTTTCCTAACGATCGGGAAATTGGACCGCCACCACGTTGAGCCGATTGACGGAGGAGAGAGGCGAGAAGCCTCCGAGATGCCATGGGGGAGGGTTTGGCTAGAGATAGAGTGAAAGGAGTAGAGAGAGAAAGGAGAGAAAGAGACTGCTAGGGTTTGTGGGAAATGTGAAGAGCTGGTTTATCAAGAGCCCACTGTGTGTGTGAGATCCGATTACTGCTTTACTGTGCTTAAAAAACCGAGGAGCATTTGAATTTTGTTCTTTTTTCTCTTTGTTTTCCTTTTTCGCTTTTATTCCAACTTTTTTGGCGAATAATTTGGACATCCTTATGTTTTCAAATTAGACTTAGGAGAATAAACTTTTAAAAATAACATAAGTATTGTTCAAAAATATGTTTGCGCTACGATATATAAAAACTACAAAAAAAAAATCAAGTTCGAAAATGATAATCGTTTTAATTATTTTTAGGGGGCGGATCCACTCTAGTAATTTTTTCTTACATTTGTTCTAGTACTTGCTTCATTATACAAAAGTATCATAGGAGCAACATTTGATTGAAAGGTAAACGGTCGTTCAACTTTACAGGAACACTTGGGTACGTACATTGCGTGCATATTCGTAGTTTATTAAACTTGTGTCTGATATATTACGAACAATTAAAAATTCTTTACACATATTTTACTTATTTTATGAGTGCTAAAACTTGGTCGTAACTTTCACATTTTATTAATAAAACAAAAAGGACTGTTAAACCTAAAAAGTGTTCAACACTTTTCTAAAGCTGTATCATATAGAGAGTAGTTATTAAAAAGCAAATTCATGCTCTTTTGGTCAATATTTATTAGATTTAAAATAAAAAATAAAAAAATTATGGAATAAAAGATATTGCATTATAAGTTGAGTTTTTCCGCAATTGTGATTTTGCGTGAATCGGTGAAAATAATTTTTATATTAAAAAACATAATTATATGACCATTTGTGAAATTTGCCTTTTATTTTAACTCAATTCACGTTTCTTTCACAATTTTACCCCTTTGTTAGTTAGCTCTCCTTAACTACAACTCTTCATCCTATGAATCCTAGTGAGAGTTATTTTAGTATATGTTTGTATCGTGGCTGATTTACCAAAATAAAAAGCTTAATTAGTTGACTTCAACATCTTATGTATATATTACTGAATTTTTTTATTTGATAATGGAAAATTAAAAATAATAAGAGAACAAGTTGGGAGCTAAATAGAGGGAAACTTACACAAATGTCCCAAATAAATCTCAACTTACCAACCTCTAGCCATTAGTCATAGACTTACTAAAATTAGCCAACAAAAATTGAAAAACCAAATGATAGGGTTCTTTCTCTCAAATAATCACATGCAAAAATCACCTTCCATATTTTTAAGCGAGATTAGCAACACTAGATACAAGACGGAAAGGAAATTTCATGGATGAAGTAGCAAATAAGGTGATGAAATATAAAAATATATACAATATTCCAAAAATCTAAACAAAAAAGGAACTTTTTGAATGGGTATAGTTGAAATTCATTGAAAATATATAGATAAGTCAATATACAAAATTTGAGGAAGATTGGAGGTGATTTGGACTGATTTTGTATCAAAATTCGTAACTAAATCGAGTTCAAAAAAGTCTTCTGCGACACATGTATCACGCATGTATCTCACACACAGGTATACATGGATATACATGTGATACACAATTGATACAAATATGATACATATGTGATACACAAATGATACACAGTGTGATACACTTATCATTTTTTTCATGTTGAGTTTTTACTTAGAATTTTCAATTCAAACCACCTCAAAACTTCACCAAATCATCCCAAAACTGAGATTCAAGTTGCTTAAGTTGTGCCCAATTTATTCTAATAGCACCCACTCAAAACAAAGCAAAAACTTGATATTTTTTTGCTACAAATAGCTAATTGGCTAATTTGGCTAATATTAGTAATATTTTATCAATTGGCCAATTTTTGTAATGAGCTACTTATAAATGGACATAGCTGGTAATTTTCCCTAAATAGAACCACATCCGAGAAGTGAGAATAGTACAAGAAAAATAGTCAGAATAGCACGGTATAGCCAGTTTTCGGACTGGTCATTCAAAAATAGCCAGCGTTTACCAAGACAATGAAAAATAGCCACTATTTTGCTGCAACAGAGACCGGTCCAGCATAATATACTGGAGTTCGGTGCACCTGTGTATGAACTCCAGCATATTATGCTGGACCGGTATACTTTGCTGGCTCCAGTATAATATACTGGAGACTGGAGCACCGGTGCTCCAAACTCCAGTATATTATGCTGGACCGATATACTTGCTGGAACTCCAGTATATTATGCTGGAGTTCTAGTGTACTTATGCTGGAACTCCATCATATTATGCTGGAGTTCCAGCATACTTATCTTGGAACTCCAGTATAATATGCTGGAGTTCAAGTATACTTATGCTGGAACTCCGGCATAATATACTGGCGTTATTTTTCCGGGGTTTTGTAACAGTTGTTTTTGAAATT
>NW_017676186.1:36506-50145 GCF_001879085.1 Nicotiana attenuata | reverse complement strand
GCCCTCGGCCTCACTCAAGCATAAATCAATAAAACATGTTGCGGTGTGCATCCCGATCCCATAAATATCCTCACAATCAGGCCCTCGGCCTCACTCAGTCATCAATCTCTCCAGTCTCTCGGGCTCTCAGATATCAGAAAAATCAGCCCAAACCGCAATAACATGATGCATCAAACAGAATAACAGATACTGAGATATGATATGCGAGTAAAAACTATGACTAAGTACAAATAGCATTTAACAGGTAATTCAACATATAGCGCGGCCCCTACGGGACCCAACAGTGCCAACATATAGCCTAAACATGGTTTCTAACATGATTTACAGTCAATCTTTCATAAGACATAGAGAGCATATAGCTAACAGCATATAGTTCAACTTTTCAGTTCTACGGGATGGACCAAGTCACAATCCCCTCGGTGCACACCTACACGTCTGTCACCTCCAAAATAGTCACAAGACACAGTGTCCAGGGTTTCATACCCTCAAGACCGGATTTACAACTGTTACTTACCTCAATCCGAGCAAAATCCTACTCCGCGATGCCTTTGCCTCTCGAATCGGCTTCCAAACGTCCCGAATCTAGCCGCAAGTAATACAACACAATCAATATATGCCAAATGAACCAATTCCACAAGAAAAACTACTAAATTGGACACAAATCCCAAAATTGACTCAAACCCGACCCCCGGACCCACGTCTCGAATTCCAATAAAAGTCACAAAACTAGAAAGCTCATTCACTCACGAGTCTAACCATACCAAATTTACTCAAATCCGACAACAAAATCCCCTTCAAAACCCCAAAATTCCATCTCAAGAACTCTTCCATTTTCCCCCAATTTTTCACCCCAATTCCAAATTTAGATAATAAAAATCAAGATACAATCATGGAATTCAACCAAATCAAGTGAGGAACACTTACCCCAATCAACTCCCTGAAAATACCTTCAAATATCGCCCAAATGTGTGGTCTCTATCTCAAAATATGAAAACTGGGCTCAAACCATCGATTTTGAAATTTAATATTGCTGTCCAGATGTCCTTCTCCGCGAACGCGGTCAACGCCCCCCGTTCGTGTTGAACGATAAGATGTTGACCAGAAATCCCTCCTTCGCGAATGCAAACCTTACACTGGTTGACCCTACGCGAACACGAAACCCTCTTCGCGAACGCATAGGCTTAAACTCCTGAAGCTCTACCTGACCGCTGACTCTACGCGAACGCTAGGTTCTAGTCGCGAACGCATAGCCTTAATATCTCATACCTTCGTGAACATAGTAACCACTTGGCGAATATGAAGAACAACCCAGCTGCCCTTCCCAAATGCCTTACGCGAACACTAGAGCCCCCTCGCGAACGCGACAAAGAAAACTCTGCAACAAAATACCAGAAAAATCTACCAACTTCCAAAGCTAAAAATGATTCATTAACCACCCGAAACTCACCCGAGGCCCTCGGGACCTCGACCAAACATACCAACACATCCCATAACATCATACAAACTTAGTCGAACATTCGAATCACTCAAAACAATATCAAAACACCAAATTACACTCAAATTCTAGCCTAAGAACTTCTAAACTTCTGAATTGCACAAACGATGCCCGAACCCGCTAAACCACGTTCGAATGACCTCAAATTTTGCACACAAGTCAAAAATGACACCAAGAACCTATTCCAACTTCTGAAATTCCATTCCGACCCCTATATCACAATTTCCACTACCAACCATAATCGCCAAAATTCTAACTTTCGCCAATTCAAGACTAATTCTACCACGGGCCTCCAAATCATATTCCAAACGCGCTCCCAAGTCCAAAATCACCTGACGGGGCTAATGGAACCATCAAAATTCAAATTCGAGATCGTTTACACATAAGTCAACATCCGATCAACTTTTCCAACCTAAACTTTCCCCCAAGAGACTAAGTGTCTCAATTTATTCCAAAACCACTCCGGACCCGAACCAACTGACCCGGTAAGACATAATACAACTGAAGAACACAAATGAAGCAGAAAAATGAGGGAATGGGGTTGTAACTCTCGAAACGACCGGCTGGATCGTTGCATCGGGTTGCACGCCGCAGCGGTTATATTGATAATTATGATAGCGCTTGGTCCGCAGGAGCCCCTCCGGAGTCTGTAACACACCCCTAGTGAGCGCGGATGATATTATTGAAGAATGGATTTCCCTGGACATGGATTTGTCCGAAGTACTTGATACTTGGAGATGGATTTTTCCACAGGGTTGGATTGCCCTTTTTCCTCGGTACTGGGTGACTTATAGTCAGTGTTGTATATGTTACGGGATGTATTTTCCTAGACCGTATGGGCCATATACAATACCGAATGGTTGAGCATGATTAGTAAAAAGTGTGTGATATTGAGATTGAGTACTCTAAGAGTGTGAGTACATGATTCATCTCTGAGGTACATGGCATTGGCATGCACACATGACACACAGGCATAGAGATGTATTTTTCCTTATGCTGTACGGTATCACATCATTCAAGACTTTTTGGACACATTGATATGTGGTCACAGAGAGGTATTTCACAATTGCTATCTAGAAAAAATGAAACATCTTATTTACTACGAAAAGGATTTTAGATAAATTACAGTTTTCAAACTATCTCATATTTTACGACAATTTCGGTAAAGGATTTGAGTTTTTACTGATATTCTTGAAAAGTGGAACTACTTTCGGGAAAATGTGAAAAAGCTGAGCATTTTTATCTCTGAGTTACTGCCTTATTTATATGTTCTACGTTGTTATGAACTACTATTAGTTATTGGTGTTGGACCCGACCTATGTCACAGCTCGTCACTGCTTTCAACCTAAGGTTAGGTTTGTTACTTACTCAGTATATGGGGTCGGTTGTACTGATACAACACTTCTGCACATTGCGTGCAGATGTTGGCTGCTGTTGTTGCTGTGCTTGATGGTTGCCGGATTTGAATATGTACCTGCGTTCATGTTGTAGCTGCCTCTTGTTCATGGTAACCTTAGATTTATAAAAAAAAACTCTGTTTATGTACTTTTCAAACAGAAGATGTATTTACTTCATATCAGCTTTGTAAATTCTATTCTTAGAAGCTCATGATTTGTACTACCAGTCCTCGAGGAATGTGTAAGATTTAGATAATTCCTTTTGTTTAATTGTCTTATTAATATTAGTGAAATTGGATAGTTATTAGTTGGATTACCTAGCGAGTCGGGTTAGGTGCCATCACGACTAGTGGATTTTGGGTCGTGACAGTTTTTCGCTGATGAATCATTCCAAAACATGCTGAACATGGAACGCAGTTCTGAAGGTTATTCAACCTCGTTCGACAAGGTTGTCCAGCAATTTGATTCTTTTAAGTATCCCAATAGGGACGACTATGCCAAGCTGGAATATAGCTTGAAGAGTTTTTCTTATGTTATGGACAGAATAATAATTGAACAAAATCAGTTGCGTGATCAATTCAACAAGTTGAAGTTTGATCTGATGAGACTTTGTGGTCTTTTGTCCGAGTATCCTATAATTATCTCTGATTCGGATGATGATGAGATATATCGAGAAATTGAGAAGTATTGCTCTGATGATGGAGATGATGCTTAGTTTTTTTAATCCTTTTTTTATGTTTTTCTTCTGTGTTTTTGTTTATGTTTTCTTTTGTTTTGTGTGGCTCTTCTTTTGTTTTGGGTGCTTTTTATCTTGTACTTTATGTTTGGTCGTTCTTTTATCATATTTCTGCTATGTTTCTGATATTTACGGAATATGATCCACATAGTATCAAACTCTTTTCAAGAAAATTATTTGAAAATAACAAGTCCAGGATAGAACGATAAAGAATCATGAAATGCAGCAGATTATACAGCTTGTAAAATAAGCATCAAATAATTGTCCAGTATAAAATACTGAAAAATATGCTTTCACATGATATATCTCCAGCATAACATACTGGAAGCAAAAATTTTGAAGTCTTTAATTCCAGCAAATTACAACTTCTCCATTGTTTTACACTGCTCCATTATAACATACTAGCTTAAATCGCTTCATAAGTAGCATTTCCAGCATAATATACAGGAGCCAGTAATCTTTATATACTAGAATAGCATCAACAAAAATTATGAAATCTAACTTATTATACATAAAAACACACAATGAAAAATATAAACTCCAATCCATTAATCTTTATTTCAATCAATAAATCGCTTGAATTCCATAAAAAAATTGGATTGTACACATCCAGGATAAAATACTGGATAGTATGCTTTCACATGATAGATTTTCAGTATAATATACAAGAAATAAAAATCTGGAAGTATTTAATTCGAGCAAATTGTTATGGATACAACTTCTCCATTGTTTTACACTGCTCTATTATTATATACTGGCTTATATCTGCTTCATAAGTAGCATTTCCAGCATAATATACAAGAACCAAACAAAAATAAAAACTCAAGCTAATTATACTAGAATACCATCAACAAAAATTACGAAATCTAACTTATTATATATAAAACACACCATAAAAAATATAAGCTCCAATCCTTATATCTTTATTTCAATCAATAAATCGCTCAAATCTAGCAAAAAATTTGGATTGTACACATGCAGCATAAAAAAACTAGAGAATATACTTTAAGATGATAGAACTCCAGCATAATATACAGGAAGCAAAATTTTAAAGTATTTAATTCCATTAAATTGTTCTAGATACAAATTTTCCACTGTTTTACACTTCTCCATTATAATATAATGTCTTATATCTGTTCATAAGTAACATTTCCAGCATAATACACAGGAACCAAACAAAAATAAAAATTCCAGCTAATTATACTAGAATACCATCAACAAATATGAAATCTAACTTATTATACATAAAAACACACCATAAAAAATATAAACTCCAACCCTTATAACTTTATTTCAATCAATAAATTGCTCAAATCTAGCAAAAAAAAACTGAATTGTACACATCCAGCATAAAAACTGGAGAATAAGCTTTAAGATGATAGACCTCCAGCATAATATACATGAAGCAAAATTTTAAGTATTTAATTCTAGCAAATTGTTCTAGATACAAATTGTCCACTGTTTTACACTTCTCCATTATAATATACCGGATTACTTCATAAGTAGCAATTCCAGCATAATTTACAGGAAGCAACCAAAATAAGAACTCCAACTAATTATACTAGAGTTGCATCAGCAAAAGTTATGAAATCTAACTTATTATACATAGAAACACATCATAAAAAATATAAACTCCAATCCATTAATCTTTATTTCAATCAATAAATAGCTTCAATTCCATAAAATAAAACTGGATTATAAACATCCAGCATAAAATACTGGATAATATGCTTTCACATGATAGATCTCCAGCATAATATACAAGAAGCAAAACATTTTGAAGTCTTTAATTCAAGCAAAAAATTCTGCATATCAATCAACAATGTATTCATATCTTATATATGATGCAAAAACTAAGTTTATGAATGTATTTACACTTAAGGATAACCAAGTGCTAAAGGATATTTACAAAAGTTATTTTCATTCTCTCCATAATCATCACCAACCAACTCTGGAGGAGTTGAATACCCTGATTTGTGTTTCTAATCTGCATGTACGCATAGACTTAAACCAAGATAGTCACGATAATATTTTATTGTAGTAGGCACAAATGTCATAACATCTTCACCCTTCATCAACATATCAATATATCTTATAACAAATGCACCACAACTTTTGTTTCCTTTCTGTTTTGGTGCTTTCTATACGGTTGAAATTAGAGGCCTGCGATTTACAGGATCGAGGATCCGTCATAGGCCCAAATTCAGGCAAGGTCGAGTTTGAGACCGATGGACCAGAGGCAAGCTCGAAGACAGAGTGCAATGCCCGAAGATAGGAGTACGAGGAATACTAGGCCCCAGTATACTCGACCCCGAAATAGTACCGTTAGGAATTAGTAACAGAATAAGCTAGATTCCTACCACGTCCCCATAATCGTGGTGCAAATCCCGGAATAAGATTGTACGATTTCGTACTAGGCGGTTAGACAGCTGTATCAAGAATATTCCCTATTGTAAATAGAAATATTCCTTATTTAGGGTTCCCCTATTATATAAAGGGGACCCCAATCATTTGCAACATCATCTTATCACTGAGCAAAGAATATACTCTACCTTTTTCGCCTACTGTTCATCAGCTTTGTCCTTTAGCTCTATTGTTCTTACTTTACTTTTATTATTTAATTGTTCTTATTATTCAAAGCCTACCTCGAGGTCACTGAGCTCGAGGTCACTGCTACTGAGTAACATTGGTTTGATTCACTATTCTCTTTCATTTCTACTTCATATTCCTTGATTATTAATTGGTATTGAACTAAATCACGTATCTTTAAAACCACAAATCAAATTTAATTGTTACTCATATTTTCGAGGTAAACAGTTTGGCGCCCACCGTGAGGCTAAAGATAATAGTGTTTATTTCTTTACTGATTCTCGTTACACACGTTATCTTTACACTTTTTCTTGTCAAGATTTTTTTGTTCTCAGGCTGAAACATGTCTAGCACATAAAACACACTTGTTCATGACAATGAAGGTCTTGGAGAAAATAGCAGTATAGGGGTCGGTGTACCACTAATAAACCCTGAGGAAGTACCAAATATGGAGCCAGTTTATATCAGATCACATAATGCTCTAAATGCGGATTCAGGCACAGACCCCGTAGGGAATGCACGCAGGGAAGCCCGACCAGGGGACCAAGGAACACTAGGAGTAGGAGATGGGGGAGTCAGCCTCCAAGTGATATTTGAGATGCTATAGGCTCATCAAATCGCCATTGCTCAACTTCAAAGTCAAAATAAAACTCCGAGCGTAGCTGAACATGAAAATAATCGACGTGCTGAGCCAACGCCAGAAAGGTCAAATGGAAACGGCTCGGGACTGACCCCACGATTATGAAGATGCTCAAAGAGCTCACTAAGAGGATCGAGTCCGGAGAAAAGAAAATTGAAGACAATGATAAGAGGGTGGAGACTTATAACTCCCATGTAAACTAGATACGGGGACACCTCCAGTTCTGAAAGGGTTGGATGCTAAAAAGTACCATTCCCCCAAAGTGCAGCTCTGATGCCTATTCCTAAAAAGTTTCGCATGCCATAGCCAAATATAACGGAACAGCCGAACCTAACGAGCATATTACTTCATACACTTGCGGGATCAAAGGAAATGATTTGAATGACGCCGAGATTAAATCGGTCTTGTTGAAAAAAAATTTGAGAAACATTGTCGAAAGGCGCTATGATTTGGTATCACAACTTAGCTCCTAACTCTATTGTCTCATTTGCTATGTTAGCAGATGCCTTTGTAAAAGCACACGCCGGGGCCATAAAGTTGGCCACGAGAAAATCGGATGTCTTCAAGATAAAACAAAGGAACGATGAGATGCTAAGGGAGTTCGTGTCCAGATTTCAAATGGAAAGAATGGAATTACCACCGGTCTCCAATGACTGGGTAGTACAGACCTTTATGCAGGGTTTGAATGATTAGAGCTCGATTGTTTCTAGACAATTAAAGTAGAACTTGATCGAGTATCCAGCTGTGACGTGGTTAGATATGCACAACCGTTACCAATCAAAAATCAGGGTTGAGGACGATCAGTTGGGAGCCCCCTTAGGTTCAGTTCACCCTAACAGGTTCGCGGCCAAGCCCTTGAGGGACACAGACCGGGATTCGAGATTCAACAAAGAAAGGTATCAGCCATATGCCAATTGAAGAAATAGCGGCCCGAGCCGTAACACTCCTCGGAATGATCGGAGAAATAATCGAGGTCAAAATTCTCAGGGACTTATGAGTAAGAGCGGGTTCGATAAACATACCAACCCCGCAGAGGCTCCCCGATTATCAGAGTACAACTTCAGCATAGATGCATCGGGGATCGTCTCAGCTATTGGGAGAATCAAAGACACCAAGTGGCTCAGACCTATACAGACCAATCCTTCTAAAAGAAACCCGAACTTGATGTGCAAGTATCATGGCACACATGGTCATCAAACAGAAGATTGCAGACAGCTAAGGGAAGAAGTAGCTCGTTTGTTCAATGAGGGCCATCTGTGAGAATTCCTAAGTGATCGGGCTAAGAATCACTTCAGGGAGAGAGATGCAAGGATAAATGAACAAGAAGAACCACAACATGTAATCCACATAATCATTGACACCCAATTTTTCCCTATTTGTTTTCAATATGCAAAATACTTTCAAAATAGTGTATATATACATATATAAGCATGTCCAAGCGTTTTATTATTTTTCCATAATTTTTAAGGTTTTAAATTGATTTATTTCCCTTTTAATGCATCCATAAAATCCCAATAATTATGTCCAAAATTATTATTTGGGTAATTCATCTATTGGATTTCATATTTATGCCAAAATATGGCTAAGGTAATTTTTTGCATATTTTTACAATTTTATTTAGTATTTTTTAAAGCTAATTGCAATATTAGCCTTTTTAAGATTTAATTGTGTTTTATATTCATAAAATTAAGCCCTATATTTTTAAATTGTTATTTACATGCTGTGAATCATTTCAGTGCTCTCAATTTATTCTCAGAAATTTATTTACTATTTTTTATAATTCAAAAAGTGGAAAATTGGCTATTTAAATAACAGCCCATTTGTGTTTAAATTTTAGCCTAAAATTAACCCCAAATCAGACCCAATTTCCCCGGCCCAATTTCAATTAAACCCGACCTCAACCCAATTTAAACCAACCCAAACCCGGATTCCCCACATACCCTTTTAATCCAGGCCGTTGATCATTCAGATCAACGGCCACCGTTCACCATTCCTAAAATAAACCTAAACGACCCCTTACCCTAATTCATTTTCCACCAAACGCCGCTCTTGAATCCCTCTTCTCTCAATTCTCTCTACAGCCTCACATAAACCCTAGCCGCCGCCACCCAATTCCACCCTAATCCACCTCAATCCCCACCTAATCCATGGTCACCCATGGCGTTTTGAGACGTGTACTCGTCTCCTATGTCTACTGGCTACATATTTTCATGATTCCATGGACAAATCTCGAAGAGATCTGGTCCAGTCCTTGCTCTACTACGATCTATGGTCTTTCTCCGGCCATCCATGGCTGTTCAAGTTGGATCCTTGACTTTTCCGGCTAGATCGATATCTTTTAAAGCCTTTCTCACTTTCTATGGGTTCTTTGAAACCCTAGCTCTAAGAGCTGTTCGATTTTTCTTTCAGATCTATCTTTGATCTGTGCTTATTACGAACTTCTTAAGAGCTTCTCGAAGGTTCTTCGATTTTTCTTTCAAAATGACTCTCCATTTTTTTAGGGTTTCCTAAACTTTTCTCCGATTTTTAGTGTGTTTTTATGATTTTTACTATGATTGTCCATGTTTGCTGCTACTTGGTTCATCATGCTAAAAGCCCTAAGTGTCTTGGCTCTACCTGGGCTTCTAAAACTCTATTGGTTTATTTTATACGCAGGTTTGGTTCGATTAAGTTATTTGCGTTTGAATCTTTTTGTCTTGTTTGACTTATCTGATTCTGAGTTCTTACCATCTTTTAAACTCGACTATTGTTGAAACCATTATTTCTTAAAATGTTTTCCTCACTTGTTACTGTGAGACCTTTACTCGTTTCTGACTCTCTAACCTGTTACCTTATTCTTCACTCGCTTTCAAAACTATAAATACCCTACCCTCTCTTATTTCAAACACACACGAACAATTGAGTTTTGAACACACACTTACACACTCAAAACTCATTCCTTTTCTATTATTACTTGTGCTACTGCTTTGTCTAGCCGGCTGAAAGCCAAAGCTAGACTGTGCAATCCTGCTTATTGTACCATTCTGCACTTTGCTTTCTCTACTGGTATGTCCTAGTTAATTTTTTTAAGCCTCAACAACAATATGCTTCTTTAATTGTTTCAGTTTCCCTCATTCTTGTTTACTTCTGCTTGTGGTTCTGCAGTCAAGTTACATTACTAGCATGCTGAAATATCCCCTTTCCCTCTAGATTAATGCACTCCCTTATGTTTGTCACTTACTATGAACTTTTTATCCTAAGTCCCTATTCCCTCAATGTGATTATGCTCTTTCTGAATAGCCTGTGATCATGCCAGTATCAGCCATTGCTGTGCATGTCTAACTAGTCCTAAGACCCTTAATGGGGTTATGTGTTCACAGTCAGATGTATGTGTGTCCCAAACCCCTTGACCCCTTTGTATGACTGTGATTTTGTGTGTGATCCCACCTTGGGAATTTGAGTTTCATTTACAACTGATTTCAATCACCTCTGTCACTAATTGCTTTCAAGATGGACTATCAGTCCAGCTTTTTTTTTAAAACAAATCTCTTTCAACATGTGTTCTGCACTTCCACTATATTCTTAGAATCTAGGTTCTGCCCCTCTTGTGTGAGCTTTGCCTTGGGACCCTTGAGCTCCCTCTGAGATTGGAGACATAAAAGTTGGCCCTTCCGCACTGCACTCATTCTTTTTTGTTATGCAAATCTGGGTGTGAGCACTGCCCGGGACCCCTTGAGGTCCTTAGGGAGCTCTGGCACACCCAGATATGAGAAAGGCTTTGGAATAACGTTGGCATTGAAGTGATTAATTACATAACTCAGAGAGGAAGTCAAGATCAGGCTTCCTTTGGTTGTAATTTCTTATTCTGCACTTCTTTTGTAATTCAATCATTTGGTCTGTAATAATTTGTAAATATTATGGGGTTGGTTAGTGAAAAGGGATGGGGAATATGCATGTTTAGCTATTAAAAGGGTAGAAAGCATGTTACTAGGTTTACCTTCCTACTTGCGCAATAGAATCCATGCTTAGGACTCATTTCATGCATAGAGATCATGTTCCTTAGGATTTACACTTATCATTTTTCAGCATGTCCATTTCACTATCATACCACTTACAATTCCTGCGTTAAATGTATTAATAACCGGTATTTCTGCAATCATGTTCCTAATGCCATGTACACTTAGAGATCCTGTTTAGGCTAAACAACATTAACGAATATATCATCTCTGCATGCCTAGTGACTGTAATATTTTTGCATATAGAAATCCTTTTAGGATTCTGCATATATACATCATTCTGCACCTCTTTTCATTTAGATACCATGTCTTTAGGATCTCACTTATATCCACTTCAGCAGACTTAGGCTAATTACGAATGCATGAAAAGGAATAAAACAATCTCAGCAAGAAGTTCACCTCGTACGAGGCCCGGTATTCTCTATTGGGACGCACCTGTTGTGCTTTGACTTGGGTGGCTCAGAAGCTGAGGCATTACTTCTGCGCCTATACTACATATCTCATATCAAGAATGGACCCTTTGAAGTACATCTTTCAGAAGCCCATGCACACTGGCAAGCTGGCCAAGTGGCAGATCCTGTTGAGTGAGTTCGACATTATTTACGTAACTCAGAAAGTGGTCAAGGGACAAGCACTGGCAGACCACCTCGCTGAGAATCCCGTGGATGGAGAATACGAACCCCTGAAAACGTATTTTCCTGATGAAGAGGTATCATTCATAGGAAAAGACATTGCAGAATCCTAGTATAGTTGGAGAATGTGCTTCAATGGAGCAGCAAACTTCAAAGGAGTTGGCATAGGAGCAGCCTTGATATCAAAAACCGGTCAGCATTATCCAGTGTCCGCCAAGCTCAGGTTTCCCTGCACCAACAATATGGCCGAGTATGAAGCTTGCATCTTAGGACTCAAAATGGCCATTGACATGAACGTTCAAGAGCTGCTAGTAATTAGAGATTCAGACTTACTTATACATTAGGTACGAGAAGAATGGGCAACCAAGATCTCCAAGATACTCCCGTATCTGCATCATGTACAGGAACTGAGGAAAAGGTTCACGAAGACGGAGTTCCAACATGTTCCCAGAATCCAGAATGAGTTCATCGATGCATTGGCTACCCTATCATCTAGGATACAACATCCAGACAAGAATTTCATTGATCCATTCCAGTGAAAATCCATAATCAGCCAGCTTACTGTGCCCGTGTTGAAGAAGAAGCAGACGGAAAGCCTTGGTTTCATGATATCAAGGAATACTTGGCAAAAGGAGAGTACCCAGAGCTTGCAAATCCTACTCAGAAACGTACACTTCGGAGATTGTCCAACAACTTCTTTCACAGCGGGGGAATCCTGTATAGGAGGACTCCTGATTTGGGACTATTAAGATGTATTGACGCAAAGGAAGCATCCAAGTTGCTAGAGGAAATTCATGCTGGGACCTGCGGTCCACATATGAACGGTTTTGTCTTAGCAAAGAATATACTCCGGGCTGGCTACTTCTGGATGACTATGGAGACAGACTGCATCCAGTATGTCCGGAAATGCCACCACTGTCAGATACATGCAGATATGATAAAGGTACCTCCGAGCGAGCTCCATGCAACAAGCTCACCATGGCCATTTGCCGCCTAGGGAATGGACGTTATTGGACCAATTGAGCATGCCGCTTCCAACGGACACAGGTTTATCCTGGTAGCCATAGACTATTTCACCAAATGGGTCGAAGCAGCATCTTACAGAGCAGTAACTAAGAAAGTCGTGGCAGATTTTGTCCGCAACCGCATTGTTTGTCGATTCGGGGTTCCAAAGTCAATCATTATTGATAATGGCTCCAACCTCAATAGCGACTTGATGAAAGCTATGTGTGAAACCTTCAAGATCAGACACAAGAATTCCACAGCCTACAGGCCTCAAATGAATGGAGCTGTAGAAGCCGCCAACAAGAACATCAGAAGATATTGAGGAAAATGATAGAAAAGCATAAACAGTGGCACGAGAAGTTATCATTTGCTCTATTGGGCTATCGCACCACAGTCCACACATCAACCGGAGCAACCCCCTATATGCTGATTTATGGTACAGAGGCCGTCATTCCCGCTGAGGTAGAATTTCCTTCCCTAAGGATCATATAAGAAGCTGAGCTAGACGACGCAGAATGGGTAAAAAGTCATTATGAGCAACTAGCTCTTATAGACGGAAAGCAAATGAATGCAGTTTGCCATGGTCAACTCTATCAGAACAGAATGTCCAGAGCCTTCAACAAGAGAGTTAAGCCCAGGCAGTTCACACCGGGGCAGCTGGTGTTGAAGAAAATTTTTCCGCATCAAGATGAAGCCAAAGGGAAGTTCTCTCCCAACTGGCAGGGTCCATACATGGTTCATAGGATTCTGACAGGAGGAGCCCTCATACTTGCAGAAATGGACGGAGAAGTTTGGCCAAAGCCGATTAATTCAGATGCAGTCAAGCGTTACTATGTGTAATCTTCATGCTTTCCTCATATGATGTAAATTGAACTACGCCTGACCTGATTCCCTTTTAAGAGGGGATACGTAGGCAGCCCTATGGGTTCGGTCATAATTCAATAAAATTTTCATTTTCCCCCAAAATTGGAAACTGGGGCAGAATTTTGAGGAAGACCCTCAAAATTCAGAAGCAGTTTCAGTCGATCGCCACACAAGCAACAGTCGGAAGTGTCAACCCATCAAACTGGGGCAGAATTTTGAAGAGGACCCTCAAAATTCTATAGCAAGAGAGGTTGCAATGTCTCGAACCACGTCACAGTCGTCGGTT
>NW_017676186.1:12141-25606 GCF_001879085.1 Nicotiana attenuata | reverse complement strand
CTTGTTTACAGAAGGTGCATTCATTTGGGACATTGATGCCTTTTGCATTAATCTACCCACAGTTGCTAATCTTCTCTGCATTGCAAGCCATAGGATAAATCTGAATCTAGGATGCACACCTGGATGTAGCATTACTCCTCTCCATGCAACTTTAATGTATTCTGGCACCATCTTTACAATGCTGACATTTTGAACTTCCCATTGCTACACACACTAGTTAGCCTTGAGTTAAATTCCCTTGCAAATTGGACTGCTGCATTACCTCCTCTCTTTTGTCAAAGATCTTTCTGATAACCCATGCTGCTGCCTTAGGAGTCTTTATTGTTTTTCCAGTTCTCTTCTTCTTTATGTTAGAAACTGTGTACTCCATTTTATCCACAAACATCCTTTTTCCTGTTAAGGTCCCACAAAGTGCTTTGTAACTGCAGCTTTATTCCATACTTTTGATGTCTAATTTATATTCAGTCCCCCTGCAACTATTGGTTTAACACATTGGCCCAAGCTATTAGGGCCTTCCTAGACACTGTTACACTTCCAGTCCAAAGGTTGTTCTGCATATGTCTCTATCATTTTCAGCACTTTCTTTGGAAATATTGAACACCTGTGCCCAATATGTTTGGATGCAAAGAGCAATGATTTTATCAGTTGGCATCTCCCAGCATAGGATAATTAGTTTTTGCTGACCAACAGGTAATCCTTGCTGTGATTTTTTCTATCAATGGCAAGTACTGTCCTATACTCAACTTCTTTGAGTCCAGTGGCACTCCTAGATATCTAAATGGTAGCTTACCTTCAGTGAATCCCAGTTTCTGCAAGATGTCTTCCTTCTCCCTCTCAGTTACTCCAGCCATATATATAGCACTCTTGCTAATGTTTGCCTGCTAATCCAGATGCTTTGGAATAATCTCTGAAATGCTTCATTCAGAAGTTGGATAGAAAAGTCATATCAGCTCGACAGTATATATTATTAAATCATCTGCAAAGCATACATGTGTACTATTCAGTTTTTTCTACATTTAGGGTGAAAGTTGAAGTCTCCATTCCTGCACAGTTGCTTCAGCTCCCTACTCAAGTATTCCATTGCTATAACAAACAAGTAAGGGGACATAGGATCCCCTTGCCTAATCCTCTTTCCCTTAAAAGGTTTAGTCAATCCTCCATTTTAGTAACAGTGAGTAGGAGACTGTGGTTATACAAGCCATTTATCCAGGTGATAAATTTGCAAGGAAATTCCATATCTATCAGAATTTGCTTCAGGAAACTCCACTCCAATGTATCATATGCTTTCCTTCAAATCTATTTTCATCAACACATCTTGGTGATACTCCTTTTCTAGCATAACTTTGAACAACTCATGACTAGCAAGATGTTATCCACTATGCTTCTACCTTCTATAAATGCAGACTGAGCTTGATCTATCAAACCATTCAGCACTCCTTTGATTTCTTCTTGTGAGTACCTTTGATATGATCTTATACAAAGTAGTACAACAAGCTATAGGTCTGTAATCTTTGACTGTTGCTGGAACTTTTTACTTTTGGCACTAGAGCAATGGCTGTTGTGTTGATCATCTGGGGTATCTGTTAGTTTTAAGAAGTTCTGCACTGCTTCAAATATATCTTCTTCACTATTTCCAGTTTCTTGTGAAGAATTCCACAGGAAAACCATTCAACCCCTTGGTGTTTTATCCTTTGGCATGTCCTTAATAGCTTCTATTATCTCTTCATTTGTCACAGTGCATGAATTAGTAATCTTTTGTGTTCCAATGTTAAACAAAGTCCCTCTTTTTATACACTTCTGTATTAGCAACATTTGTAGTTCAGGGGCACAGCCCCCCATTAAAGTTTGAAAACACCTTTATAAATTCTTCTTAACTAGCTTTGCATCTGTGATCTTCATACCTGTGTCAGATGTAAATGGATGGTGATGTTGTTCTGGCTAGATCTGATTTCCATGAGCATGGAAATACCTAGTGTTAGCATCACCACATTTCAATCCGCAATGTGCTTTCTGTTCTGATCACTTGTTCCTCTATGCTGCTCCTTTCTCTATTTGTTCTAATGTTTGTCTTCCTCCTCTATCAGCATTGTTTCCATAGGCCTTGCTTTTCAGTTGGCTTTGAACAATCTCCAATTTTTCCTTTCTCTTTTCCAGCTTCTGCTTATAGGAATCCCATGTATGCATTTATGCCCTCAAATTGTTCCTTCATTTCCTTCAGTTTCCCCCATACTCTTTGCATAGGCTCACCATCATATTTCTGCTCCCATACTTTCTCTATCACATTGCTAAACTGAGGGTGTTCGATAACATTTTCATAGAATCTGAATGGCTTAAGGTGGAGAGGCTTAGCCTTTCCACATTTATCTCTTCTTCTAAACTCAGGAAACCTTCAACCACCTATATTTTGAATGCATGATCACAAACAAAATATGGGCTAAAATGTGTGAATGGCTGGGGTACACAAGGAACATAGGTGACTGGGAATGTGAACTGCAGTGGATCAGTATTATAGCAAAAAGCAGGAAAGGATTAAGTGGCATCACTTGCTGCATTTTTACTATGATGGTTGCAGTGATATGGAGGGAGAGGAATAGTAGCATATTTGAGCAAAAGAGGATTGATGAGCAGAAGGTCTGCAGGGAGATGGTCCAACACATCCATGTACGAGGGAAGAATCACAGTAGATGGAAAGCAGCATTGGAGCAGCTGGATTTTTTTCCTTGATTGTAAATACATCATATCAAATATAGCATAGTATAGACTTTGTAATTGATAGATGATGTATAGTGGTAGCAGTGAGTCAAAACTGCTACTAGGACTAAATTGTATTCATTTTGAGGAAATAGAAATATAATGTATAACTAAAAAAAATAAATAGGGGATTTTAAATATAAATACACAAGTGTTTGAAAAACAATAAAATCAAGGTTTTGAAAAGAGTTATAATCTAAGCATGCTTGTGAATGAAAAAGGGGTCCTAAGTTTGTTTATAATATGGATCACATCAATGCAATACCTGGTAATCACTCCTCAAAAGAGGGGCTACATGTGGTATTAGCGCACCGGTCATCATATCCATATCTACCCTTCCCACTCCGTAAAGGTATTAAAGCGAGGATTGGTCTTGACCTCTATTGCATGCTGTTACCTGTCCCATTTCTATCAGTCCCGGAGGAATTTAGGCTACTATTCCTATAAGAAGGAGGTTCTAAGATGACTCATAGGTTTAAAGGTAAAATGCTAAGGCGACATACAAAACAAGTAGAGCTGCATTTAGAGGGGAAACATATATACAATTAAAAGGCTTAAGTATACCGCCGCAAATAATGCATATAAGCAGTATCACTTAAACACAGTTAAGGTCTGAATATTAAATCCTAAAGCAGGGTGTTTGAGTCAGAACCAGATTCATTATATAACTCAGAAAAGAAGTCCAAATCAGGCCTATCTGCTGGCTGTAGGAGTTGATAGTTAAACAGAGGCAGTTCCAGTTTTATTTAAGTACTTACCTAAGGCTTGCCTAGGGGTGAACATGATTCAGTAGTTATTCAGGATTATTGACAGTTGGAGACTATTGTTATTACCTAAACATGCTGTTCTAGGTGTTCAGCACATAGAAATTAGGGCCAATTAATTATAAAGACTATATGAGATTGTTTTATTCCTTTTCATGCATTCGTAATTAGCCTAAGTGTGCTTAAGCGAATATAAGTGAGATCCTAAAGACATGGTATCTAAATGAAAAGAGGTGCAAAATGATGTATATATGCAGAATCCTAAACAGGATTTCTATATGCAAAAATATTACAGTCACTAGGGCATGCAGAGATGATATATTCGTTAATGTTGTTTAGCCTAAACAGGATCTCTAAGTGTACATGGCAGTAGCAACATGATTGCACAAATACCGGTTATTAATACATTTAACGCAGGAATTGCTAAGTGGTATGATAGTGAAATGGACATGCTGAATAATAATAAGTGTAAATCCTAAGAAACAGGATCTCTAAGGCATGAAATGAGTCCTAAGCATGGATTCTATTGCGCAAGTAGGAAGGTAAACCTAGTAACATATTTTCTACCCTTTTAATAGCTAAAACATGCATATTCCCTATCCCTTTTCACTAACCAACCCCATAATATTTACAAATTATTACAGACCAAAATATTGAATTACAAAAGAAGTGCAGAATAAGAAATTACAACCAAAGGAAGCCTGATCTTGACTTCCTCTCTGAGTTATGTAATTAATCACTTCAATGACAACGTTATTCCAAAGCCTTTCCCATATCTGGGCGTGTCAGAGCTCCCTAAGGACCTCAAGGGGTCCCGGGCAGTGCTCACACCCAGATTTGCATAACCAAACAGAATGAGTGCAGTGCGGAAGGGCCAACTTTTATGTCTCCAATCTCAGAGGGAGCTCAAGGGTCCCAAGGCAAGGCTCACACAAGAGGGGCAGAACCTAGATTCTAAGAATATAGTGGAAGTGCAGAACACATGTTGAAAGAGATTTGTTTTAAAAAAAAAGCTGGACTGATAGTCCATCTTGAAAGCAATTAGTGACAGAGGTGATAGAAATCAGTTGTAAATGAAACTCAAATTCCCAAGGTGGGATCACACACAAAATCATAGTCATACAAAGGGGTCAAGGGGTTTGGGACACACATACATCTGACTGTGAACACATAACCCCATTAAGGGTCTTAGGACTAGTTAGACATGCACAGCAATGGCTGATACTGGCATGATCACAGGCTAGTCAGAAAGAGCATAATCACATTGAGGGAATAGGGACTTAGGATAAAAAGTTCATAGTAAGTGACAAACATAAGGGAGTGCATTAATCTAGAGGGAAAGGGGATATTTCAGCATGCTAGTAATGTAACTTGACTGCAGAACCACAAGCAGAAGTAAACAAGAATGAGGGAAACTGAAACAATTAAAGAAGCATATTGTTGTTGAGGCTTAAAAAAATTAACTAGGACATACCAGTAGAGAAAGCAAAGTGCAGAAAGGTACAATAAGTGGGATTCCACAGTCTAGCTTTGGCTTTCAGCCGGCTAGACAAAGCAGTAGCACAAGTAATAATAGAAAAGGAAAGAGTTTTGAGTGTGTAAGTGTGTGTTCCGAACTCAATTGTTCGTGTGTGTTTGAAACAAGAGAGGGTAGGGTATTCATAGTTTTGAAAACGAGTGAAGAATAAGGTAACAGGTACGAAAGTCAGAAACGAGTAAAGGTCTCACAGTAACAAGTGAGGAAAACATTTTAAGAAATTAGGGTTTCAGCAATAGTCGAGTTTAAAAGATGGTAAGAACTCAGAATTAGATAAGTCATACAAGACAAATAGATTCAAACGCAAAGAACTTAATCGAACCAAACCTGCGTATAAAATAAACCAAGAGAGTTTTAGAAGCCCAGGTAGAGCCAAGACACTTAGGGCTTTTAGCATGATGAACCAAGTAGCAGCAAACATGGACAAACATAGTAAAAATCATAAAAACACATTAAAAATCGGAGAAAAGTTTAGGAAACCCTAAAAAAAATGGAGAGTCATTTTGAAAGAAAAATCGAAGAACCTTCGAGAAGCTCTTAAGAAGTTCGTGATAAGCACAGATCTAAGATAGATCTGAATGAAAAATCGAACAGCTCTTAGATCTAGGGTTTCAAAGAACCCACAGAAAGTGAGAAAGGCTTTAAAAGATATCGATCTAGCCGGAAAAGTTAAGGATCCAACTTGAACAGCCATGGATGGCCGGAGAAAGACCAGAGATCATAGTCGAGCAAGGACTGGACCAGATCTCTTCGAGATTTGTCCATGGAATCATGAAAATATGTAGCCAGTAGACATAGGAGACGAGTACATGTCTCAAAACGCCATGGGACACCATGGATTAGGTGGGATTGGGGTGGATTAGGGTGGAATTGGGTGGCGGCGGCTAGGGTTTATGTGAGGCTGCAAAGAGAATTGAGAGAAGAGGGATTCAAGGGCGGCGTTTGGTGGAAAATGAATTAGGGTAAGGGGTCGTTTAGGTTTATTTTAGGAATGGTGAACGGTGGCCGTTGATCTGAATGATCAACGGCCTGCATTAAAAGGGTAGGTGGGAAATCCGGGTTTGGGTTGGTTTAAATTGGGTTGAGGTCGGGTTTAATTGAAATTGGACCGGGGAAATTGGGTCTGATTTGGGGTTAATTTTAGGCTATAATTTAAACACAAATGGGCTGTTATTTAAATAGCCAATTTCCCCCTTTTTGAATTATAAAAAATAATAAATAAATTTCTGAGAATAGATTGAGAGCACTAATATGATTTACAACATGTAAATAACAATTTAAAAATATAGTGCTTAATTTTATGAATATAAAACACAATTAAATCTTAAAAAGGCTAATATTGCAATTATATGCAATTAGCTTTAAAAAATACTAAATAAAATTATAAAAATATGCAAAAAATTACCTTAGCCATATTTTGGCATAAATATGAAAATCCAAAAGATGAATTACCCAAATAATAATTTTGGACGTAATTATTGGGATTTTATGGATGAAATAAAAGGGAAATAAATCAATTTAAAACCTTAAAAATTATGGAAAAATAATAAAACGCCATGACATGCTTATATATGTATATATACGCTATTTTGAAAGTATTTTGCATATTGAAAATATATAGGGAAAATTGGGTGTCAACAGCTGCCCCTCTTTACCTGGGAAGGATGAAAGAGTTTCGGATAAAGAAATGATGGCTAATTTTGACCGAGCAAAAGTTTGAAAGAAATCCTCGGGCCATGACATGGTGTTCTCGGGCTATGAAGATGGTGCCTCCGAACGATGACGCCTTTGGATGAGTTGGCAATTTTTCAGCCCATGAAGGATGCCGTAGCATGTGGCGATCTCTCAACCGTGCAGATGTAGTATGTGGCGATCTTTCAGTCGTGCAGATGTAGTATGTGGCAATCTTTCAGCCATGCAAATGTAGTATGTGGAGATCATTCAGCCGTGCAGATGTACTATGTGGCGATCTTTCAGCCATGTAAATGTAGTACGTGGCGATCTTTCAGCCATGCAAATGTAGTATGTGGCGATCTTTCAGCCATGCAAATGTAGTATGTGGCGATCTTTCAGCCGTGCAGATGTAGTATGTGGCGATCTTTCAGCCATGCAAATGTAGTATCTGGCGATCTTTCAGCCGTGCAGATGTAGTAATGTGGCGATCTTTCAGCCGTGCAGATGTAGTATGTGGCGATCTTTCAGCCGTGCAGATGTAGTAATGTGGCGATCTTTCAGCCGTGCAGATGTAGTAATGTGGCGATCTTTCAGCCGTGCAGATGTAGTATGTGGCAATCTTTCAGCCGTGCAAATGTAATATGTGGCGATCTTTCAGCCGTGCAAATGCAGATGGAGATATCGTTTAGTCTCGGAAGGCAGAATAGTAGCCTTATGCAAGTTGGAAGGCAGAATGGTAGCCTTATGCAATGCAGATGCAGATGGAGGTAGAGCTTAACCTTTGAAGGCAGAATAGTATCCTTATGCAGGTTGGAAGGCAGAATGGTAGCCTTATGCAATGCAGATGCAGATAGAGGTAGAGTTTAACCTCGGAAGGCAGAATGGTAGCCTTATGCAAGAAACAAAATAGCAAATGACAGTAGAGTTTTCTTAGCTGATAGCAGATTGCGGCGTTGTGATTACTGGGAGCATTGTGACATACGGGACATCACTGGTGTGCGGATAGCAAATGTTGGCAAGTGTAACGGTTAAGAGAGTCGTATTCTTGAACAATGTTTGTTCCATGAGCGTGCAGTATGTTTTAATGATTTCGAAATCCTAGTGCCTGCATCCAAAGAAAAATCGTGAGTTTTGTAAAGGGGGAAAGGTTAGTTCGTTTCCCCGCTGGCTTTGCTTGACTTGCTCGGCTTTGATCTGGTGATACCATCTGTGTTATTGGGGTAGCGTTGCTAAACAAAGCAGTTTCGATAATAAACATGCATGATTTTGTAAAAGTATGACATAAATGTATAACTAAACCAACTTTTAGATGAACCGACGACTGTGACGTGGTTCGAGACATTGCAACCTCTCTTGCTATAGAATTTTGAGGGTCCTCTTCAAAATTCTGCCCCAGTTTGATGGGTTGACACTTCCGACTGTTGCTTGTGTGGCGATCGACTGAAATTGCTTCTGAATTTTGAGGGTCTTCCTCAAAATTCTGCCCCAGTTTCCAATTTTAGGGTAAAATGAAAATTTTATTGAATTATGACCGAACCCATAGGGCTGCCTACGTATCCCCTCTTAAAAGGGAATCAGGTCAGGCGTAGTTCAATTTACATCATATGAGGAAAGCATGAAGATTACACATAGTAACGCTTGACTGCATCTGAATTAATCGGCTTTGGCCAAACTTCTCCGTCCATTTCTGCAAGTATGAGGGCTCCTCCTGTCAGAACCCTATGAACCATGTATGGACCCTGCCAGTTGGGAGAGAACTTCCCTTTGGCTTCATCTTGATGCGGAAAAATTTTCTTCAACACCAGCTGCCCCGGTGTGAACTGCCTGGGCTTAACTCTCTTGTTGAAGGCTCTGGACATTCTGTTCTGATAGAGTTGACCATGGCAAACTGCATTCATTTGCTTTCCGTCTATAAGAGCTAGTTGCTCATAATGACTTTTTACCCATTCTGCGTCGTCGAGCTCAGCTTCTTATATGATCCTTAGGGAAGGAAATTCTACCTCAGCGGGAATGACGGCCTCTGTACCATAAATCAGCATATAGGGGGTTGCTCCGGTTGATGTGTGGACTGTGGTGCGATAGCCCAATAGAGCAAATGATAACTTCTCGTGCCACTGTTTATGCTTTTCTATCATTTTCCTCAATATCTTCTTGATGTTCTTGTTGGCGGCTTCTACAGCTCCATTCATTTGAGGCCTGTAGGCTGTGGAATTCTTGTGTCTGATCTTGAAGGTTTCACACATAGCTTTCATCAAGTCGCTATTGAGGTTGGAGCCATTATCAATAATGATTGACTTTGGAACCCCGAATCGACAAACGATGCGGTCGCGGACAAAATCTGCCACGACTTTCTTAGTTTCTGCTCTGTAAGATGCTGCTTCGACCCATTTGGTGAAATAGTCTATGGCTACCAGGATAAACCTGTGTCCGTTGGAAGCGGCATGCTCAATTGGTCCAATAACGTCCATTCCCTAGGCGGCAAATGGCCATGGTGAGCTTGTTGCATGGAGCTCGCTCGGAGGTACCTTTATCATATCTGCATGTATCTGACAGCGGTGGCATTTCCGGACATACTGGATGCAGTCTGTCTCCATAGTCATCCAGAAGTAGCCAGCCCGGAGTATATTCTTTGCTAAGACAAAACCGTTCATATGTGGACCGCAGGTCCCAGCATGAATTTCCTCTAGCAACTTGGATGCTTCCTTTGCGTCAATACATCTTAATAGTCCCAAATCAGGAGTCCTCCTATACAGGATTCCCCCGCTGTGAAAGAAGTTGTTGGACAATCTCCGAAGTGTACGTTTCTGAGTAGGATTTGCAAGCTCTGGGTACTCTCCTTTTGCCAAGTATTCATTGATATCATGAAACCAAGGCTTTCCGTCTGCTTCTTCTTCAACACGGGCACAGTAAGCTGGCTGATTATGGATTTTCACTGGAATGGGATCAATGAAATTCTTGTCTGGATGTTGTATCCTAGATGATAGGGTAGCCAATGCATCGACGAACTCATTCTGGATTCTGGGAACATGTTGGAACTCCGTCTTCGTGAACCTTTTCCTCAGTTCCTGTACATGATGCAGATACGGGAGTATCTTGGAGTTCTTGTTTGCCCATTCTTCTCGTACCTAATGTATAAGTAAGTCTGAATCTCTAATTACTAGCAGCTCTTGAACGTTCATGTCAATGGCCATTTTGAGTCCTAAGATGCAAGCTTCATACTCGGCCATATTGTTGGTGCAGGGAAACCTGAGCTTGGCGGACACTGGATAATGCTGACCGGTTTTTGATATCAAGGCTGCTCCTATGCCAACTCCTTTGAAGTTTGCTGCTCCATCGAAGCACATTCTCCAACCATACTAGGATTCTGCAATGTCTTTTCCTATGAATGATACCTCTTCATCAGGAAAATACGTTTTCAGGGGTTCGTATTCTCCATCCACGGGATTCTCAGCGAGGTGGTCTGCCAGTGCTTGTCCCTTGACCACTTTCTGAGTTACGTAAATAATGTCGAACTCACTCAACAGGATCTGCCACTTGGCCAGCTTGCCAGTGCGCATGGGCTTCTGAAAGATGTACTTCAAAGGGTTCATTCTTGATATGAGATATGTAGTATAGGCGCAGAAGTAATGCCTCAGCTTCTGAGCCACCCAAGTCAAAGCACAACAGGTGCGTTCCAATAGAGAATACCGGGCCTCGTACGAGGTGAACTTCTTGCTGAGATAATAGATGACTTGTTCCTTTCTCCATGTTTCATCATGTTGCCCCGGAATGCAGCCAAAAGCTCCGTCTAACACTGCAAGGTAGAGTAATAAGGGTCTCCCTGGCTCGAGCGGAACTAAGACTGGTAGTGTTGACAGGTACTCCTTGATTCTGTCGAAGGCCTTTTGGCAGTCATCGGTCCATTTGGTAGCGGCGTCCTTCTTTAACATCTTGAAGATCGGCTTACAGATAACTATAGACTGTGCTATGAATCAGCTGATGTAGTTAAGCCTTCCCAAGAAACTCATCACACCCTTCTTGTTCTTTGGCGGTGGTAGTTCTTGAATGGCTTTGACTTTTGATGGATCCAGTTCTATTCCTCGGCGGATCACAATAAACCCAAGCAATTTCCCAGCAGGAACCCCAAATGCACACTTTGCGGGGTTTAGTTTCAGCTTGTACCTCCGTAGTCTATTGAAAAACTTCCTCATATCTTCTATGTGGTCAGTGGCCTTCTTGGATTTGATAATAACATCATCCACATATACCTTTATCTCCTTCTGTATCATGTCATGGAAAATGGTAGTCATGACCCTCATGTAGGTGGCCCCTGCATTTTTCAAGCCAAATGGCATCATCTTGTAACAGTACATTCCCCACGGTGTAATGAAGGCCGTTTTCTCAGCATCTTCTTTATCCATCCAGATATGATGATAACCAGCGAAACAATCTACAAATGACTGCAGCTCATGCTTGGCGCAATTATCAATCAGGATCAAAGGGAAATCGTCTTTTGGACTGGCCCGGTTGAGATCCCGGTAGTCGACACAGACTCGGACCTTCCCGTCTTTCTTTGGTACTGGCACGATATTGGCTAACCATGTCGGGTACTCAACCACCCTGAGAACCTTAGCTTTGATCTGCTTGGTGACTTCTTCCTTGATTTTCAGACTCATATCAGGCTTGAACTTTTTGAACTTTTGCTCTACTGGTGGACACGTTGGATCGGTTGGCAGTTTGTGAGCTACAATAGACGTACTCAAACGAGTTATGTCATCATACGACCAGGTGAATATGTCCTCATACTCTTCTAGAAATTTTGTGTATTCTTTCTTCTCCGATGGCGATAGGTGAATGCTGATTCGCGTTTCCTTGACATTTTCTGCATCTCCTAGGTTGACAATTTCGGTTTCGTCCAGGTTGGACTTAGGTCTGTTCTCAAAGTCCTTAACTTCTTTGACAATCTCGTCAGGTATGTCATCTTCCTCTGAATCAATATCCGTTTATTACGTTATCTCATTGCATGTCACATTCATTGGTTCATCAAGATAAGTAATAGTAATGCTGTATAAGTAAAGTAAGGAGGAAAAAGATAGAAATAAATATTAATTCATAAGAAAAATCAAACATGCTTTTGATAAATTGAATAATTGTTTTGAACATTGAAGATCTTATTGCGGAAATTGAAAAAATGCGAAAAGAAAATCATTTAGTAAAAACAATGGATAATGCTTGTTTTAGCCTTGCTACCCCGAGGCTCGTCGGGCTCTGGTTGTCCTGATGGTCCAGTTATTGAGGTGTGCCCCTCTGCTCACAGCTTGTATGGAAGGGCCTTCCTCCCCCTTCTCCTTGAAAATAACACAACAGTCCATGTCATTGTCCTCCAGGAACAAGTTCTTCACCGCTGCCAGTGCCTCTTCTTCATCATGCTTTTGTTCTTGTTCTTAATAGGACTAAGAGGAGGAGTGGGTGGAGGGCCCCTGGATCTCGTGGAATAAGATGATGTTGACAGAGTGCACGAACTAACCTTTTGGGGAGGGGAATAATAAAAAACAAAAATAAAACAAAAGGTAATCAAGTTAGTGAGGATTATAAAAAGTATTGCAATATCTAAACACATAGAGCGGGAATGTAAAGCGTGTCCTAATTTGAGGAACCTCTTTTGTGCCCGAGGTAGGCCTAGCGACAAGTTGATTTGGAGAACTTGGAATGCTACATGCCTCATTTCATTGATAAAAAGTAAGACGAATCTCAAATCGACACTAAATAAACAGGAAATAAAAGTTACTAATGGTCATTGGCCTTGTTACATTTTAAAACGAAAAACATAAACTCCTATCTACTTGGTCCCAGAAGGACCTTCCCCAGATTCGGCATCCTTGGATCCGTCGAATAGCTTCCCCAACTCGCGAAATCCCAGCAACAAGTATGCTCTGGCTAGATGTCCGCCTTCGGTCCCTTCAGCATTTTGACAATCTTCGACCCTCTTGAGAAATTTCCTCTCCGGTTCTACTATGCCTCGCTCCAAGTATCCTAGCCATTTGTTGGCACTGACAGCCATGTCCTTCCATTCCTCAATCAGCTTCTATGATCATGTTATTAGGTTGGATCTCCAGGAGGGATGGTAGATTTCCCAGATAATTTCTAACGAGATTTTGGTCACTAGAGTGTAAATCTTTCCACCAGCTTAGCAATCTCGGGTGGATGTTGGCAACCATGCCGAATCTGGGAACTTCATGCCTCATATTTCTGCAAGGTAAATAAGGTTAGGCCCCTACCCCCACCAGACTCGACTATTTAATATCAACAATTAGCATGAAGCATCTAGTTCTCCAAATGAATGCACAGAACGTGGTGACGCCCGTTAGGGTTTAGGGAAACCCAATGGACTTTGGACAAGGCTATTTTAAAGGATCATTATAGGGACAACATAACTGATCCGGCTAGGTTTGACCATGATGCATGCGCAAATTTTAACAGAGTAAGATTTCTATGGGGTTTAGACTGGTACCCTTGAGCGGACAACTCAAGGGGGAAGGCTTGGAACTGTCGACTGCACCGCTGATCGACTAGTTTTACCGCAAATATGCCTTTCCAAATTTAGGGGGTAATGATATAGGAAGAGCGCAAGCACTCATTATAAGCATTGCTATAGTATTTGTTTGGCACGAGTGGAGTATGATGTTGAGCATGATTATGCAATAATTAAAAGCATGTTGACATATATTTGCATGTTAAGAAAGCGATAAATACAGCAGTT